>NW_005842120.1:2151655-2164531 GCF_000455745.1 Alligator sinensis | reverse complement strand
CTCTTGCCCCACTTGCTTCTTGTTGGGATCATCACCCCTTGGGCCCTGAGTATCGTCTCCTTAAGGAACGACCACTCATCTTGGGCACTGAGTTCCCCTGCCCTCGAGAACCCCAGCACCTCTCCCACCAATCTCCTCAACTATTTGAAGTTGGCCCTCTTGAAGTCTAGGGCTACCGTCTTGCTGCAGGCCCTTGTCACACTGCGCTGGATGATGAATTCCAGCAAGCGATGATCGCTCTCACCCAGGTGGTCAAGGACCTGGAGCCCCCTTACCAGATCATCGCCTGTGGCCAGGACCAGGTCCAACAGGGCATTTCCTCTCGTGGGACTGTGCACCTCCTGGGTTAAGTGGAGGTCCTGTATCTCGGCCAGGAACCTCCTGGAACGGTCCGACCTGGCTGACTGCTCCTCCCAGCAGATGTCCAGGTAATTTAGATCACCCATGACAACTTCATCCCTTGCCTTAAGTGCCTCTGCAAGTTGGCCCAAAGATTTCCGGTCCAGCTCCTCCCCTTGGTTGCGGGGTCTGTAGTAGACCCCCACTGTTAAATCCCTTTCCCCATGACCCCCTTGTATCTTGACCCAGAGCACTTCAGCTTGCCCCTCCTCCGACCCCATTTTGCTGGCAGGGGATTTGTATTGCTCTTTGACATAGAACGCCTTCCTTCCTTCTCTATTCCGTCTGTAGAGCCTATAGCCCCTAATGCTAACTGCCCACTCGTGGGATGAATCCCACCACGTTTCTGTGAGTCCTACTATGTCATGTTCATGGCAGGAGAGGGAGTTTGTGTCTTTGTCCGTGTGCAGTGAGTGAGTGAGTGTGTTCTAGCGGGAAAGGGGAGCAGGGGAAGAGGTGGGCATGTGCCCCCCAGCCCAGCAGGATCCACCCAGCCTCCCCTACCAGCACCAGGTGGGGACCTTCCCACCCCACTGTAGCCTCCAATTTTGTGTTTGCCCAGGGCCCCAATAAACCTTAATCTGCCTCTGACACTCACTGACATTTTGTCGCATTACCTCAATGTGAGGCAGGATAGAGAGCAGAGTACTGTGGGATGCTGAATGAATGAGCCCACCCTTGCCAACTTCCACAGAGTATACACACATAACAGGAAACACTTCATTTTGAAGCACTTCTAAATGCTAGTTGTTTTCTTTAAGGTTATTTCTGGACTGCTTTAAAGCACTGAGCATGTACATTTGTCTGCTTAACCTTTGAAGCACTTCAAATGTTACATTCAGAGTGACCTAGACAAATTGGAGGATTGGACCAAAAGGAATCTCATGAGGTTCAACAAGGACAAGTGCCAAGTCCTGCATTTAGGATGGAACAATCCCATGCACCAGTACAGGCTGGGGGCTGATTGGCTGGGTAGCAGCTCTGCAGAACAGGACCTGGGTTTACAGTGGACAGTAAGCTGAATATGAGCTAGCAGTGTGCCCTTGTTGCCCAGAAGGCTAATGGCATACTGGGCTGCATTGGTAGATGTGTTGCCCATAGGTCAAGGGAAGTGATTCTTGCCCTCTATTCAGCACTGGTGAGGCCACATCTGGAGTACTGTGTCCAGTTTTGGGGCCACACTACAGAAAGGATGTGGAGAAATTGGAGAGAGTCCAGCAGAGGGTGACAAAAATGGTGAGGGGGTTGGGGGACATGATTTAGGAGGAAATACTGAGGGAACTGGGCTTATTTAGTTTAGAGAAGAGGAGACTGGGGCGGGATTTAATAGCAGCCTACAACTAATTGCAGGGGAGTTCAAAAGAGGATGGAACTAGACTGTTCTCAGTGGTTCACATGACAGAATGAGGAGCAGTGGTTTCAAGTTGCTGCAAGGGAAGGTTAGGTTAGATATGAGGAAGAATTTTCTCACTAGGAGGGTAGTAAAATCACTGAATCACGTTCCCCAGAGAGGTGGTGGAAGCTCCATCCTTGGAGGTTTTCAAAACCTGGCTAGACAAAGCTTTGGCTGGGATGATCTAGTTGGGGACGGTCCTGCATTGAGCAGGGAGTTGAGCTAGACCTCTTGAGGTCCCTTCCAACCCTAACTTTCTATGATCTGTCCACACCCTTAGATTCCTAGGCCCTATTTTCAGAAGTGACTTTGGGCTCCTAAAGAACTAAATAATTTTGAAAGTAGGACTGACAGCTTTTAAGACCCTTAGGTATGTTTGAAAGGTGTTACTAAAGTAAAAATAAACACAAAATTAATAATTT
The DNA here is from genome assembly GCF_000455745.1 of Alligator sinensis. Lineage (NCBI taxonomy): Eukaryota > Metazoa > Chordata > Crocodylia > Alligatoridae > Alligator > Alligator sinensis. The sequence goes on along the minus strand of NW_005842120.1, from coordinate 2,162,317 downwards.
GTTTGAAATCGGAGATAATTGTATGCTTTTAAATCATTGGGACAGCTCATATTTTTAAAGTTAAAGCTATCCAGAATGGCTTTAATACTGAATTATTTTAAATGAGTTTGCTCTTGCAGCTTTATGCTTGTGTAAATAGATTGGGGTTGGTGGTTCTGCTGGAAATGTCACTGCTTCTGTGTTGGGATTCCCACTGCAGCTGTGTGACTTCTTAGTGTTCAGAACACTTGTGAAAAATGACGTTCTAGAGGTTGGAAGGTCCCTAAATGATGAACTGGATTCACCAATAATTCATGCATATTTGCGTGAATCATCTTGATTTATTAATTAAGTAGTGAGTTGTGAAGGCATCGTGACTTATTCTTTGCCATGTTCTGTTTCATTCAAAGAGATGGGCTGTTGAATTCCCATAATACTGCCTTCACCCTTACCAGATTTGCCAATATCATTGCTTTAAGTAGATGAATACTCTTGAGATACAAAATAAATCCTGTGCCTTTGTTTTGTTTGGGAAGTTCACTCTCATTTCTTGCCAGTGTACTATCAAACTATTTTTTCAGAGTTTTTATTTTCCTCTTTCCTATCCCTTATCAACTCAGTCTTAGAAAATGAATTAAAGTAGCAGATGGCTTTTTTTTAAGAATTACAGTTGTAGTTATGAGTTCATGAAGAACAATCAAGCCCTTCACTTCATCAAAGGTATATATGCACAGAGCACTTATCCTCTTGCATTTTCAGGAATCTAACTTGGTTTCATTGTTCCCACAGATGAGCACCATGCCAGGACTGCCTACAAGGCCTTGTTTCTATGACATTGACCTTGACCCTGTCACAGAGCAAGTAAAAGGATTGTTCTGAGAAGCAAGATCCAAATTCAGGTGGGTAATATATAACTGTCAGCACTGACTGAACTGTTTTCTTAGCCAGTGTACAGAGAAAATAAATTACAGAAGTAAGGAACTGGCTTTATATGTGTCATTACAGATCTGGTACCAATTGCTGAATTGGCATAAAGTGCCATGGCATACTGGATTCGGTAGAGCTGTGTCAAGTTACACCAGCTAAGGATTGGGCTTTTTTGCAGCCAGTTGAATACCTCCATCCTATATCATCCCAAAAGGGAGAGGCTTTGAATATCTCCTCTAAAAATTATTCCATTTTGGCAGTCTGTTTTTACCATTATATATTTTTTGCTGCACCATAAGTACCATTATTACTTCTGCTTCAAACTGAGACCAAATGATCCCTCTACTCCAGGGGTTTTCAACTCCCAGTGGCCAGACAGAGTGGAAGTGGGGCTGTGGTGTGTGGGTGGACGGGGGGTGGGGCACATGGCCAAGCGTGGGGTGGTGGATGGCGGCGCTGGCTGCCACCGCGTGCCAGCTTCCCCACCATATCTGACTGGCTGGGCGGCACCTGTGTGGCCCGCACAGAGGTGCTGCTGCCCTCACTCTGCCCCGGCCCTGCTTCTGGGAGCGGCGCTCCATCCCCACTTGTGCATACCCCTAGGGCCTTCCCAAGTACCCCCTGCTGTACACCATCTGATATGACAATACATTTTTTGAGACAATTCTTTCTCCTTTTTTGTGGGTTCTTCATGCTCAGATCTCTTCATCCTTCCTCAAAAGTTGTATTTTTCAGACCTCTTATTCTTTTTGGTGTTTTTTTAACTTCCTCTGTGTCTGTCCCTCCTCTAGAATCAATGGGATTATAAAATTTGAATACAATATTCCAGCTGCAGTTTAGCATCATGCCAACCAGTGTAAAATAATCCCCTTTCTTTACACATAATAAACCATCAATATGAACTTTATATGCAGATCTATAGGCAATTGTTACTTTTGTTTAGAGTGCCATTCGTGGTTTATTGCTGTGTAGAATTATATGTAACGTTTCTTGTTGTTTTACAACTTATTTCTTGCTTAGGAACTATTATATGCTATGTAACAACTGATCGAGCTTCATTCAGAAATATGTCATGTGCTCCTCTGAATAATCAAATGATTGCCAAATCCTGTCATAAAAACTAGGCAGGCAGCGTTCTTTGAGTAAATGTGATCTCCTTTATTAGACCAACTGAATAGTTGGAAAAAAGTTCTTAGCAAGCTTCCGAGTGCAGTCAACCTTCTTCAGGCATTGGGAGTCTCTGCTATTATGAGACTCCAAGAAATGAAGGAAGCTAAAAGTCAAGTAGTGATCCCGCCAATGTGTTTGCCCAGCAGTCTCATACCAGTTTGTCATACTCCCCCGGGAAAAATATATATTTTCCTTTTTGATAAATAGATTAAGTAAAAACAAAAAGCAAACCAACTGCTCTACTGCCAGCTGTGAAGGACCTGGCTTTGGAGTAGCACATAAAGTGAAAATATTAACCTTGGTTTCTAATAAGTTTGGGTGACATTTTTGTGTTGAGAAGGGAATAACAGTTGACTAAACTGAAGAAAAAAAACCATTCTCATCAGATTTTTAGAAATTGCAGGCATCTAACCATGTGGAGGAAGGATGTTTATCTCCTGAGGAGACGTTGACGTCATCAACCACAGGGAGTAGGGGGAAAGAGGGGAGATCCTGTGGCTAAAATTTTTTAAGGTTGTATAAGAGTGATGTAGTCATCATGGTCCAGAAATAGAGAGGCAAGGATTTCTTAGGGTAATATCTTTTACTGGATCAACTGTACAGTTGGGATAGTTTGACAAGCTTTCAAATGCAAGTCTTGCATTCAAAAGTTTGTCTCACCCTATGCCAACTGTATAGTGGGTCCAATAAATGATATCACCCTAAGAAATCCGTGCCCCTCACATTTTTTTTAAAGAATATGATGACCGTAAAATATCTGGAAATCTGGGTCTAGGTTTTTTAAGTTAAGTGTCTACAATTATGTCCTTGATAAGTGTTCTGATTTAAATGGTGAGTATGTTCAGTATGCCATAGTTGAAGGTGGCAGAGGCTCAGCAATTGTGAAGATCAGGCCATTGCTATTTAGGTGATAAAGTATGGATTTAAGTGTCAACTGCAGTAATAGGTAAAAGAAACTATTGCCCTATGGACTTTGTGCACCTTCTTCCCTGGTCCTGAGATTTGAACAAGACATTGATTAGACTAGTGCTTTTCAGTAGCCCAAGGCGAAAAAGAATAGGTAGGGATAGGGAGATGAGTTTAAAAAAAACCAACAAAACAAATACGTATCTTTTCTCCTACTTTTGATCTCCCCTTTTCCTGCAACATGCTATCGTAAGTTTTTCTGTATTAGCTTTGTAAATTGTCATTCAAAAAAAATAATTTTCCCATGGAAGAAGGTTTAGGCAATGGAACAGGCTGCTGCACAGCTGATATAAAATCCTTTGAGGTATGTGTGCATGTGTTTTATTTGGTGTCAGATCCAGCAGATATAGTGATTTTCTATCTGCTTATTTGGAGCTCTTTTTTTGGTCACAGTGCATGTTGTAAATTTTATGGTAATATGGTATTTTGCCAAGTAACTAGAAGTGACTCAAATCTTTAAGATGTGGTGATTGCAAAATATTCAGAGATTAGTCCAAGAACTGCAGATGTTTCATTATAAACACAAGTGTCTTGCTGAGAATCATTGTTCTAACATGCGTTCTACATCCCACTGTACAGTGCTCATATTCATGAGACTTTATAGAGAGCTTCAAGCAGAATAGCTGTATGGTTTATCTTGCTAAACTGAGCTAAGCATTGGCCTCCATCAAGCTATCTCTCTTAATATAGCTGATGATGGTTTCCACAAAATTCTGCAAAGTCCAGACTTACTGTTTTCATCTTGGAGTCTGTATGAATATTAGAATATATTTGAACAAAAAAACCCTATATTTAAACCAGGTAAGTGTTGAAAGTGTTTTTCAATCAAACAGCAGACATCACCTGCTTGTCAGTATTATGCTTTCTTTGCAAAAAGCCCTGTACATAATTAAAAATACCCAAATCTTTAAAAGCTTGGAAATGATCACTTAAGGGAACCAATCAATTCCCTACTACTTCATAATTCTTCATCTCATTGTCACCCCACTCAGCCTGCACACTGACATATTCAACAAGGAAATGCTGAAAGACTTTAGCAGAGGAACTACAACAGGTGTTCACCCTTATTTCAGAGATTCTTAGAGACTAACCAGTGGAATAAGGCTAGGCTTATATGGAGGTAACTGTGCCAGAGAGAAAAAGTAGAAGAGTGAGCTGTTGCGTTATTTGTATGCTGACTCTGAAGATGCTAAAGATCCAGACCCACTTCAGGAGAGAGAGGTTACAGGATGTCTGTGGTGCAGACTGCAGGATTCACTTTTCACTTTGTCATTTGATCTAGTCACCTGACCCAGTTGTGACTGTTTATTCCTGAATCTAACCTCATCTTTAACAGTCTTGTTTCATTTTTCTTCTCTTGTGATCTGGCAAGGCACAGCCACCTACAACTCATGGTCATATTCTTTTATTTTGCAATTCTGTCCAGATGTGATGTGCAGCTGGATGCTTTGCAACTTAGAAAACTGATATTGTGACCCTTCCAAAGCTTTGCCAAAGGAGCTGTGAGCATCAGCCTTTCTGTGGAAAACCCTATGAGGTGCTTCAAGCCTGGAGAGGAGGAAAACAGTAGGAATTTGAAGCTTGATGGCAGAAAACAGGAACTGTTTGAAAGCAGTTTGTCTGAATTCATTCCAGCATAATCAGCCAGAAGAAATGGTCTTATGGACTCTTACTCATTGTTCTCCATTCATCGTTCTTCCCCTTTCCTTTTTCCCCCCCTTATATATACTGTTTCTACAGTCTGTACCAGTCCATCATTTTTAGGCAGCTGGATTCGGGTACATGGTTTACTTTTCACCCTGGGAAAGGGAAAAACAAATTAAGTGCGTCAGTACCTAGTAACACTCTGACAGATCTTGAAGGAAGGTGTCCAGTTTAAATTTGTCCCTGAAGGGTGGCTTTGAGTATTTGGGGAGCTGGAGGTGGAGCTTTCCTTATAATTGGAGACAAGATTGAAAGACTCCCTTAAGGAAATGGGGGGAGTGTATACCATCCCCACCTTAAGAACTGTTTATTGATTTGATCTGTCCAGTTGTAATTTTGTTTTCTCCTGATTTATATACTGTGTATGCATCTTAGCAGGCTGTCTGCCCCGAGCAGATAGATATCTACATAGACGGTTGTATTTACCAACTAAATTACATAATCTTCCTTCTCCATGAATAGCCTAGTTGCTAGACCATGTGTCCCTTCCTTCCCCCCCCAGCCTCAAAGGGTTTGAACTCATACCTGCTATATCCCAACAGAATACCCCAGTCACCAGGGACAAGGTTTGGCTGAGAGCACTTTTGAAGCTGACCCATTGGGCTCCCAAGAGTCATGGGAACAGAAGGAGAGCTAGCAAGAATGAGCCTAACTGCATGGGCCAGGAAAGGGGGCATGCTGTAGCCAGCAGAGAGTCCTGGTTTCAGACCTGTATCTCTCTTTCTACTCTAGGCTTTTAAAAAACAGAAGCAATCAAGTCATCCACAAAAAATAAAATCAGCTTAGCCTTCAGTCTTTATTCTCATGTACAGTACTTTGCAGAGTGGGACCCAATTTCCAATTTGGAGGGAGAGGGAGGTTGGGCACTAAGTGGGGGGGGGGGAAGAAAGAAAGAAAATATTTCTTCGCTTGTGATCTTACCCCTTTACTACCACATAGCTACCAGACTGGAGCTGTGCTGCATTAACATTCCTGCGTTCATTTGCTTTCCTAACTGTCGTTAGACACTAACATTAGGGCTTTAATTTCCTGTTGACTATTTCCCCTGGATCATTTTGTTGATAAACTGGTAGAGACTATTTTTGAATCTTCGGTGCTAGAGAATCAATATGTGAAGAGAGAGAGAGCCAGTTCGCTTTTGGAACTGAGCTTTAGGTGTGTGAACATCATTCATGCTTATTGTTGCTTCTCTTGATCTGCAGCATCAGTATATTTAATTTTTCATTAATCTTTATCCAGATTGTGTAATAAAGTACTGGCCCATTGGCTCTTTCTCCCTCAATAAAGTTGATTAAAATTTTATTTGAAACCAGAAAAGGTTTTTTATTATGCCTTTATCAATGCTATTTAGATGCATACTGCTGATTAATTTTTGTTATTGGAACAAAAAATAGTCCAAAAATATGGGCACTAAACTTCGTCAGTAGATTTTTTTATTACAAAGTAAGCCTTAGAGATGTAAGAATTGGTGTATTGTATTTTATTGCCAACAGAATTACATGAATTTGCTACATATATACATGCTGTTTGTAGCATGGGGGATAATTAAACATGTTGTTTAAATCTTGCCATATCGTGTGTCTTGTGCTTTCATGCTCATATTTTGTTTTCCTGCCTTAAAAAAGAAGCAAAGACTTGTTATTTTAGCTAATGAAGAACAATTACAATAATACTTGTTGTTTCATTTTTTCAGATTTCTGAAAATAGAAACTGCAATTTCTCTGTTTCCTGTAATAGGAGACGAGAGTGAATTTGAAGTATGCCTGTTAGATGCCTCTGGAAGGATATCAAGAAAACCATAGAGCAAAAATCTACTCTGCCTGCAAAACATTTTTTGTGACAAAAAGTAATCTTAAATCTAAGAACAAAATATTACAAGCTAATTTATTCTGTTTACAGCAGAGAAGTCATCTACCATATGTACCATTGCTAACATATGTGAATGTTTGTTTTACATCTAAAATGATGTAACAGAGGTGAAATTTTCCATGCTATGGTTTTATATATTTTTGTTTGAGCTACCAACAAAAGAATTTGCCTCATCAGTTGCTTTCTAAAAATTAATATGAACAAGAAGATACTGCATGGTAAAACCCGTTGCTCTTGAACAAATATAGTTCATCTCCTGGCATTCGGAAGCTACACACAAAGCAACTGCACATTTCTAAGTTATCAGTCAATGTGCTTCTTGGGGCACTGTTAGGAAGAGACAAATTTGAAATGAGAGGGATATTGGAGAAAAGAACACATATTTTGTAAAGATCTTTTTCTATATGAAACTTGTTTCCTTGACAAGTTAGCAAGCTTTGAATCACTTGTAGTGTGTCTCCTAGTCATGGGAATTTTTATTTGTCAAAAGAGTTTATCAGATATAAAATGTCAGTATTTTTGGTCCATTTTGTTTCCTATTTCAGCTACAAATGTGTGGGGAAATCACCTGTTTAGGGTGACATAAACTGTATTTTAAGTTCCATTCTTTTGAAAAATGTGAACCTCCACTATTGTGTCCCAGTGAAGTAGTTTTTTTTATGTTACCTTGGAAGGTTTATGTTAAAATTGGAAGGATTTCCCTGAAATGCAAAGCTATGGCAGCATTTTAATATCAAACAGAAGTAGTGACTTAAACAGGAGACCTTTATGATGCAGTTATCAGACGGTTGAGAAGTTTAAGGGGGTGACAGCTGTTATGTTACTTTTATGCACCTATTGAAAAAATCACTGGCACAGTGATGGGCATATGTTAATACCATTTCCTTATTCATAACTAGCTATTCAAGTGTCTGTCTGAAAACAGAGACATTATTCTAATGCATATATTCTTCTGGGCTGATTCATTTAGTGAGCTCCATTGCACAGTGTAATGTATATTGACATCATTATAATTTCATCTGTCAGAGCAGAACATCCAAAAATGTCTTATTATTCAGAAGATCCTTTGCCTGTCATCAATCCAGTACTCATGATTACCTCACTGGATATAAGGGCCAGCAGTGTCCCTTACATCCATAATGTCTGGTCTCTCTGAAGAAGTAACATTAATTTTTAAACTTCTTCAAGGTTTCCAGTTACATAATGTTGATCCCTTCCACTTATTTATGGACACAGACCAATGTCTCGACCCTCCAAAGGTGACGCTAATCCACTCCAGTTGTAGCATTTTCTGAGATTGCATCATGCCAGGACATCACTGTTGCCATGCAAGGTCTGGTTAAACTAAATTCCAAAAATCCTTTCTTTACTTTTTTTTTTAATAAATTGGTTCATTGCCTTATCTTTTGCTCTATTTTGATCAATAAGTGCAAGTTATAGTTAAAAATGTAGGCAGTTGTTTGCTAAGCTCATGTTCAAGAGCTGCATGTTTGCTAGGGCCTGATTTTTCAAACACACGGGCACACAAAGTAGTATGGTAACTTAAGCCACACATTTAGATATGGGATTTTTTTGGAATCTTTAATTCCTGCCTGTCAGAGACGACAGTGTGGTAAACTGAGGCTGTCCATGTGATGGTGTGGTAATGATGGGGGTGAATTGTTACAATAGGATGTGGCTTTTTACCTGTGTCCTTGGGAACATTCAATTCAGGCTTATGCCTAGGGGATTCTGTCATGCTGGTTTCTATATAGTGTGTATCCTGTCTGTGGTCAAGGACACAATGAGTAGTCATAAAGGCAAAGTCTCCTTGGAGCCTAGAGACAGAATTTAGGGTCAGTCAAGACTCTGCTTTGCATATTTTTAACCCTCATATAAAATTGAATTAGCTTCATAGTTGAATTACACTTTCCTTTAAGCAAGTACTCAGAAGATTGCAGAGTAGAATCTTGCACTGTGGGCTCTCAACCCATCAGATGCTTTCCCTTTTTTGAATATGGTTTGGGGTTTTTTGCCTTGCAGCAATCCAAAAATAAAATAGAGGATTCTGAAAAGCGCACAGAATAGTGTGTTCAGCTTGTAAGCTTTCGAAATGGCTCCATCTCAGGAAACACTCACTGAGTCCGACTGCTGGTTCTTTCATTAAAAAATGAAAAGAGCAGCAACTAAACAATGGAGCTCATTAAGACAATAGACCATTGTCCTTCTAAGCAAAAACAGTGAAATAATGACAAGAAATAGTTTTATTTCCCCAGCGACATATTCTTCACCTCGGTGCTCCACCCTGCTTACTCACATCTGTATGTTACAGGCTTATACAATCTCTCTGTGGTCTTATTTACACTTGAGAATTCATTACAACACAGAATTCCTGACCTAACTTTGTTCTGCAGGGTCTAAATCTTGTTTTAAATGTATACCGAAACTGTGCTTTAGTTCATTTATTGGGAGCTATTATGCTATAACTTGGTCCCCCAATATGAGAGAATTAGAGCGAAGAGATGGGACTTAATTTCATGTTGCTTAACAAGATTGGCTTGTCTTGAAAATTTAGCTTATGCTGGGCTAGACTCTAGGGCTGCTTACTGACGTGGGGAAGAAAACCAAAACAGCGCTTTACTTTCAGCTCGGTGCACCCCCATGCCGAGCACAGCACATGCCCAGAAGTGGCATAGCATTAGTTTGACCAGGCTAACCTAGCATCTGTATAGATCGTTCACTTCAGTGGGGCTTTTTGGCACTTTTATCCAAGAGCCAAAAAGCCCCATTGAAGCACCCAATCTCTACAGATGCTGGGAAGTCAGGTCAAACTAATGTGCTTCCTCTTCTGGTAAAGCACTGTTTTTCTGTTTCGTTTTTTCCATGCCTGTGAGCAGCCTAGATGTTCTCTGATTGTGCCCATTTGAGTAAAATTATGTTTCAGTAAAGTAGTTGCTAAAGGTTTAAGAACAATTTTTCAGATAATTGTAGTTAAGGACATTTGCCCAGAAAGTTTTCATGTTTTTTTTCTATTTTAAACTGCCCTAGGCTATGCGGCACATTACAGCTATATTACAACAGCATCTTGCCACACAGTACTACTTGAAGTGCAGGTAGAACTGTGCACTCGCAGGAAAAGCAGTTCTTCTGGAGTCATTCTTTTAAAAACTACCTCTGTGTTTCCCAGAGATCTTTTGCTCACAACAAACAAGTTTTGCATGTAGTTCTACCACAGCTAATTTTGTTCTGTTTCAGTGAAGGCCGACTCCATAGCACTAGTTGGTTTTAAAGAGTTTGTTGTTGGTAGAGATTCTCAGTGAGACGCTCTGAGATGGATCTATTTTAATGATCCATTTCTAAATCATATTTTATATGCATACATGTTCTGTATTTTACTTGTTTTGAATGCACTGTGTGCAGGCAATGGGGGTTCTTTTGGTATTTTGCTGTTTAGGTGCATGCTGCTTTTCCTACTTGAACTAGTTCTGCTCTTTAGTTGTCTGCAGCAGGCAAGCCAGTTAAGATAGCTGAGAGACCATGGAGCCTGCAATTTCCAGACAATCATCTGTGTCATTGTATCCACTTACCAAGCACTCCTTGAGCATTCAAATCATTTTCACTTTTCTTTTCTTTTCTTTTCTTTTCTTTTCTCCCCAACATAAATATCCGCTAAAGCATTTGAACTAGTCAGTTGCAGCTTCCTCACCCATTTTTTCTTTCAGGTTTTAGACTCTATCTTCAAAAGCTCATAGCATTGTCCCCACCCTGCTCCTATTGAAATCACTGGAACTTTGCCTTCAGGTTTGCTCAGTAGTGGATCCAGGAACAGGGCAGTGGGGTGCAACTTCCTCCCACCCCACACACACATACATACACACACATTTTGACTATACTGTGCACACTCAGTGAGCTCTGCGCTCACTACCTGGTTAGCCCTGGGCTCCTGCCAGAGCTCCACCTGAACAGTGAGCTTTGAGCTCACCAGCAGATTTGGACAGTGTCTGGCTCCATGGAGGCCCTGCTTTTGCATGACCCTGAAACCTTGGGCATGAGCACTGCCACTGTTTG
>NW_005842120.1:2136370-2151624 GCF_000455745.1 Alligator sinensis | reverse complement strand
CCCCTGCCTGCTGACCTCAGTAGCAGGGGAAAGGAAGGAAGGAATGGCAGAGGCTGAGACTCACATATGACATAGCCAAAGGGAGGGGGCAGTTGCGCTGCTACACCCTCTCTGGAACCACCCCTGAGTAGCTCACTATCCAGCCATCGGTGAGCATTTCTCAGACTCCCACCCTTTATGTGCTACTTTTCTTTCAATTGCTTTACTCAGAATGCTGCTTAGATATTTTGCATTCTTTAAAGTAAAAGAAAAAAATATTATGATTTATATAGTGTTGTGGGTATGCATGGTTCTTTAAAAAGAAGACAAGGTCTACCCTGAGAAGTCTTATGATGTATGGGAACATAAAACAATTAGGGAAGGCAACATGCAGTGAAAGTTGCTCGTTGCAGGGGTCTGATCGGTTAACTAGTGCAAGCTACCTATGTAATGACTGTGCATGCCTGCAGGTTTGTAAAAGATTTTAGAACGTAAAAAGCTTTTAAATCATTCTTCATGCTGATGTACAAACACTTGTGAACATGTTGCTGTAAAAGGTTTGGATATTTGAGAAGTCTTTATAAAAAGTTGCAAGAGTCTCCAAAGATAAATCTTGGGTGGAGAAAGGAAATGGAGCAATGATAAACTGCTAGAGGCTCTTTCTTCACAGCATTTTGCAGACAAACGGGCAGGTATTATCTTAAGGTTACCAAGGTGGAATGTGATGTACAAAAAAGCCAGGTGATTTCCTGAGTCATTCAATGAATCAGTTACAGGTCTGGGACTACAACCGCAAGTGTCCTGACTCTCTCTTCCAGACTCTGCCCCCTTGACCAGTTTTTTATGATGCATTCTTCTCTCTGGCAAAAACAGACTTGAACTGCTTTTTTTCTGCTTTTGGCAAAAAAAATCTGGGTAAATTAGAAGCTGAGTGACAACTCACATTAACATTTCTATCCATGAATCCACTTTTTTTATGGGATTAATACTTAGCATTTGCTATTGCTAGAATAAATTAATCTGGAATAAATTAATAAAATATTTTCAAGCTCCTGGAAAGTTTTTTTTTTTTGTTATGTTTTATATTAGAAAATTCTAAGTTCCAATCAATGCTGCAAGCATTAATAAAAATAAAGGCTGTACCTCATCGGCACTGGTGCACAAGTTGTGGAAGTCTGTTTTTATGGGCGCACCATAAACACTATAGCTGAACACCATGGCTTCCCAAATTTGAAGCCTCAATTGTTAAATAATCACAGACCTGAATTGTGCCTTGTTATTATTTAAGTATGCAACACAGTGGCAATAGTGTAACCGCTGTTTTCTTTCTTAACTCTCTTTCTCTAAATGATGGGAACAGTCCATGAAATAATAAAACCTTGCCACTTTCTCAGGGACAGACATTACACACAAACCAGTTTAAGTGATCAGAAACTAGTTTAAACCTGTAACAGAACAGATGTTCAGTGCACATAAACCAGTTTGAGAATGGCTGAAACTGGTCTGAGATAAACCTGGTTGAATGTAGTATCAGACTTAAACTGGTTCGAGCCAATATATTATGCAATACTGGTTCGACTATACATTATGCAATGTCTGTCCCAGACCCCTGCTGGTTTAAGATAAACCAGACACCCCCAGCATCCCAACATGCTCTCTGGGCTGGGCAGGGCTCTCTGCTCCACAGCAGGGCTGGCCCCTCCCCTCTGCTCCCTAGCTGGAGCTCCAGAAACTGCAGGCTGCTTCCCCCCACCACTCCCTGCTAAGCAGGCATTCTACTCCCCCCCCCCAATACCGTGCTGAGGAGGTGTCTGTGTATGAGCCAGCAGACCACATACTGGCTATGGTCCTGCTGCATCAACAGATAGAATCAACAAGTAGCTGGTAATGTCCCTCTGTTGGTTTCTTAATAGGGTGATAAACACTGTTATCTATTCCCTGCTGGGCTAATCACAGCATCCTGCCAAGCCTGGCCATGCCCCCCTCTGCTCCATGCTATGGAAGAAAGGGAGGGCTGCTCTAGCACCCCTCAGCTTCTAGCCTGAGCCACTGCAGGCACGTGCCTGCATTTCTGGGATGTCTGTCTGGTTACAAAACTGATTTAACCTAGCCAGGTTAAACTAACCTACAAAGATTGAATCAATTCAGGCTCAGGTTTTTTGAATGTCTGTCCCTAGCCATAAGGTACGATGTTAAATGCTAAAAATACCAGGGCTTCAATATTTTATAGTTGTTATGCCCATTGGATCATAACTTGGGGCTGACAATAAACAGAAACTAAGAGGTAGGGAGCCACAAAACAAAATGAAATGTCTTCTTCCTGCATTATCCAGAACGTGTAAACAAGTCCTTACTTAGAATTATCAATAGTCCTCATAATCTAAACAAGACTGGATCATGAGGAGAGTGTTTGTAGAGAGAGACACCTTTTTATGTCCAGTAACGCATGGAGTTGTATGCAAGTTTTTGTTCCTTGTCAGACTGATATTGTGCCTCTGACAGAGGCCAAAAACAGAACCTCCATAGCAAAATGATCAAATATATAGCTATAGATGTATTACAACTACACCTGAATGGTGCTTTACAAGAGGGACCCGTTCCTTTCTGACTGTTGTAAAACATAGCTGGGGAAAAGTCCATGAGAAAATAATTTCTGAATTCTCAAACCTGGATTTTATTTTTCATGGTGGTTGTATCAGACAGGTGGCTTTTCATGGGTTTTTCTGATGCTTCTTCATCTCTTAGCAGTCCCTTGCCAGGAAAATTATAAGTTCTTCTGTAGTGCATAATGTCAGATTGCCTGTTCAAGCAGTAAGTGTAGTTTCATCATCCATACAAAGCTTTTGTTTGGAAAGGCAAAGAGGAGAAAATAAATTGCTCATGTCTTCCTCTAACTGGAAAAATGTTTCACTGGCCTTAAGTCTATGCGACTTAAAACCTGTCAGGATTTTATTCCTGTTTTGTCTCTCCCAATAAATCTAATTTTCCATCCTTTTCAATATGTCCTGTATCTTCTACTCACTTCTCATGGTTAATTTTTCCCATGGTTAATTTATGTCTCTCTTTGTCAAAAAGCAGTTGCATCCAAACTGTCTTCCAGGTGACAAATCTTTTAGTGCTTTTAACCCTTTATGACAACATACAGGCAGACCTATGTGCAACTTTCCCCTGACATGCATCCCACTAATGCTTCCAAATGTCACACATCCTCACATTGACCACAATGCAAATGTCCATAAAGTTACACTAACTGAGCATCTGAGAACTCCCTCTGTAAACCTTTACAGCCTTTTGTTCAGGGGTATGCCAGAACCACCACTGGGGGAAGGAAACAGGAACACAGCTGTAATCCAAAATTCCTGGTTGGCAAAGAGTTGGGAGCTAGTACCTAGCAGCATGAAATAGAGAAGCCCTGAGGTTGCTCTATTTTGTATGCAATGCAGAATGGTGAACTATCCCAGTACTGGATTCAGCACGGTTAAGTCCAGGGCCCAAAGAGGTAGCCAAAAACTTGTGACTGAAGACTGAAACTCAAGGAGAACGAGCGGGCTTGAATTTTGGAGGATGGTGTTGAGCTGTTTTACTTTTCTTTCCCCCCTGGTGTTTCATTGGGCTCTAAACAACACAGATCCTTTGTGACCCTTTTTTGTATTATTTGGAGAGGATATTTTTCTTTTGACAATTTGCTATAAAGGGGGAATGGACACTTCTTCAAGCAAAACATTCAGCAGAGAGTGAACAATGGGGGCAAAAATAAAAATGCAAATTGAGGGGATTTAAACCAAAATGTTGAAAACACCTTCAATATGTACCATTAAAAACACAACTGTTGTAATGTAACACTGCCATTGAGTAATGTGTGTTTGAGGCCAGAATGTTTATGTAACAAATCAGTTAAACTAAAATATTTCTACAAGTGTGGTCATAATAGTAGTCCCTTGTCCAATACCCTGGAGTGTAATGAATTATATACACACAAATGTGTTCAAGTAGATATGTATTTGTGTGTGTGTGTGTGTGTGTGTGTGTGGTTTTTATGGAAAAACTTAAATATTTATTCTCCAAGTAAACTTTTTAACTCTGAAGCTTTGAGAAATGTTTGGACAAAGTTAAGCTTTTGGAAAGAGGGATACAATTGGGACCCAGCAGAACAATGAAAGGATTTAACAACCTGACAATGAAAAACTTATGTAACAAGAAAGTATTTAAAAGAACAGAGTAATAGGGATCATGCACTTCTGTACAGAGAGCAAAACATTTATGAACCAAATGAACACGGTGAGATTTAGAATAATGTATTTATAATAATTCATAAATTAATACTAGAATATCAATAAAAGCTAAATTATCACCATTTCTGTTTTTATACTTAACAATGCTCTCCAAATTGGTGCTAAATAACTATTGATGCTTATAATCAAGGATTTCCAGTGTGACAGAAGAATCCAAGTTCTTTGGGACAGGGAATGTATCTGTTTACTATACAGGCAGTCCTCGGACTTACAACACAATTGGTTCTTGAAAACCTCGTCTTAAGTCAAAACGTTGTAACTTTGAACCAATTTTCTCATAAGAAAATGTTATAAATGGGGGATTGGTTCCTGAACCAAGGCCCAATACCCTATTTTCACCAAAAATACCCCAGAATTTTGTACTCGGATCAATTATAGATGAGTAATATAGCTACACTAATGTATTTATATTGTAAATAGCAATCATATTGATTTGGAAGGACTTCTTTAAGGTGACTTTCCTGGACTTTTAGAAAGGCTCTTGGTTGGACTTTTTGAAGGGCTTTTGGCTGGAGTCTTCTCAGGAGTCTTGGCTGCAGGTTTTTGTGGAGTCTTGTCTGCTTTCTTAAAGGAAGTGTCCAAGGAAGTTTGGACAGATGTTCTCCAGGAAGATGAGCAACGCAGCGAACTTGTTTGCTGGTGTGGCATGGTATCGCATCAGATCAAGCCTTGTAAAGTCAAAACTGACGTCATAAAGTTGAAACAGGTGTCAATTTATAAACATTGTACACGCAAAACATAACTCAAAACGTAAGTCAAGGACTGCCTGTATGTTTGTACATCACCTAGCACAATGGAGTGCTGTTCCTGTCAAGGATCTCTGTACTACCATAATATACATTTGCCATTCTCCATAACAAAAGGATTTATTATAATAGGGTGTGAGTGTTATTGTAGCTGTGATTAAGGTAATTAATTGCATTCTGATTTTTTTGATTGGCATCCTTTTGTCTGACAGAGATGGTGGATATTGCAGCCTATGGCATAGATGGTTTGCAATGTCTCATGTGACTGAATAGTCCAATCTGAGATTTTCATGATCTGTGGCAGTGGTTGTAAGTGTGTGTGTCATGACTGGGTGGTTTAGGAGCTACTTGCTTCCTGCGGATTCTTTTCAAGCTGTTGGAGCCAATTCCTGCCATAGACTTCAGTGCCCTGGTGGAGACAGCGACACCACTTGTTCTGATTGCATGCCAGAGTTTCCCATTAGTCAGGATCAATTCCAAATGCCTTAATATCTCGCTTGCATGTCTTTGTAGAGAAGCTTGGGACGTCCTGTTGTTCTTGTTCCCTCCAATAGTTCCCTGTATAGCATGTCCTTGGATATACATACATCTTCCAATCTGCTCAGATGGATCATAAGGATCTCCCAGCCTGAGCCCCACAACCACGAAGCTGGCACTGGGAGATAAGGATCTCCCAGCCCCCTACACCACAATCACAATGGCAAAGCAGGGGTTGGGAGATAAGGATCTCCTAGGTCCCATTCGTGATCTTGGAGGAGGGGGCTTGGAGCTCCCTGCTGCCAGGGCAGAGGGGCACTGTCCCTGCCCAGGCTCTGGTGGTGGGGCCTGCTCTGGCAGCAGGCAGTTCCTGGGGGCAGGGAGGAATCTCCCACGCCCTGGTGGCCAGCTGACAGAAAGCAGATTTGCTTCCCAGTCGGGCATCTATGAGCACTACTTGATGAGTAAATTTGCTACATGCATTTGCAGTAGCAAATTTACTAAGTTTGTAACAGTAGAAAAGACCCAAAGTAACAGTAGAAAAGACCCAAAGTAGATAGTGACAAACTAAATATGAGATTGCAAAATGATCCTACCACAGCACAGTTTTGAGTAGTGCATACAGAGCTCTAACAGCCTTTTCTGCATTATAGTAGTAAGATTATACCTAGCATGTATAGTATGTAGTTCTGGATAACTCACTGCCAGAAAGACAGCAACAAATTGGAGAGAATAAGCAAGTGTGGCAAATTGAGCAAAAGAGAGTCTTATATAAGAGAGTCTCATAACCATGAACAACTCATGCCCCCGGTGGCTGGGGGGACACAGTGGCAGTGCGAGCATGGCAGTGGTAAGCAGAGGAGCTCCTACAGATGCCACTGGCACTATCAGGGAGGGGAGGAGGGTGGCAAGCACCGACCAAGGGGTGGCAACCCCCTGCAGCTGGCAGCAGCAGCCAACAGAGTTTGCAGACCACCCACATACACCACCGGTGGTGGCAGTGGCAAGCGGCGCCCGCCGGCAGTGTTGGCAGCACCTTTTTGTAGGGGGTGCACCGCCATGCTCAGGGGGTGCACGTGCACTCATGTGCACCCCCTACATGTCACCCCTGCTAACAATGTCTTATTTACATAGTTCTCACTGATCTCATCTCCAAAAATACTTTACTGAGGTTACTTCATGGTTTTCTGAAATTTGGCCCCCACAACACTGAAGAACAAGGTCCGTAACAGTAACCAGCAATATTGCAGCGGAAGAGGAAATAAAAAGGTTATATCCCTTCCATTGTAAACTTCAGTGGAAATTTTAATAGGACCACTGTAAAATATCTAAACTAGAATTAAATCAGGACACCTTTATGAGTATCTTTCGCTCTTCTGGAAAGTGCTTCTGGCTCTTTTAAATGAAATGTCAAACTGAAGCCACTTTTTTCAAAGCTGGTGTGCCCTGCAGCAGAGTTCCCCCATTTACCCATCTGGAGTAATAATTCGGGGCCAACTTAGGGAAAAAAGAGGGGCAACCTATTGAATGGTGGTCATCACTTCCTATAGCAAATGCTGTTTTTCTTTCTCCTGCTCTGGTCAGACTTCCATAAATCATGCAGGAGTCTCTCAAAGCGCCTCTCAAGTTTTCAGGATCATACAAAGAACATGCTAAAAAATCTTTAAGCATAGGGTTGCACGTGCACCCCCTACGCGTCAACACTGCGTACTTGTTTATTCCATGTATGATTTTGCATCTTTGACTCTTTAATTTTTCCACTACTGGAAGGCAAATGATAGGAAGGCAGCTGCTTGACTCTTCTAAAACTATACAGGAGAACACACTGAAGAGAGATGATCCTTACTGAGGAATGGATAAGCAAATCTACAAGACTAGCCTAAACTTTTATTTTCAGTGCATACATTATCTTCCTCAGGAACAACTGGAATTTTAACTGGGATGTGCCAATGCTCCTTGAAAAACCAGGAGGTTCTTTGCTAGAAGGTCTTCCTCCTCCACATTTGGGATCAGAAAGGAATGTTACCCTGTGATTAGCTTGCAAGGGCTACTTCCTGTTCTTACAGTGGCAGGATATTGATAGTGTCCTCATCCTTCCCCTGCTTTACTTGTGGCAGGCTGAGGCATTCTTGGGAGATTGTGACTGGTGGTTGTGTGAGAAGATTGTGCAGTTTTAAGAACAGGTTAAACAAATAGTTTCATGGCATGGTTTAGACGGAGATGATTCTGCCTTGAGCAGGGGGTTGGACTAGATGACTTCTTGATGTCCCCTTTCAGTCCTATTTTTTCTAAGAGCCTGTAAGCGTGTGGGGCAATGTTTCATGCCTGACTTTGAAAATGTGGCCCAGGCAAATGTTTATGGCTCTTAATTTCTGTGAAATTACCACAGCTGTCAGACAAAGAACCAGTAAGTGTTATCACAGCTACACGTTACTCAACGTGCCTACAATGGAACTATTACACCTAAGCCTTTCTTCATGTACATAAACACTCATCTTAAATCTACCAGCAATTCACCTTTCACCCTTGAAGTTCACAGTGCTACAGCCAGCTTGACTTGAGCTTGAAAGAGTACAGAAATGTTTACGGCCCTGCAGTAAAATTGAAGGAAGCTTTGCCTGGATCTTTAAGATATGGTAATGTAGTCAGAACTCCAGTAAATTTTTCATCATTTACTGCTCACTTATTAGACACTGGGCACATCTACACAAGAGGCTTAATGCGCAGTAGACTGATTGAATGCACATTACAGTATCACAGCAAAAACTGTGCTATTAGGCTAATGCTCAGTAGTATTAATCTACTGCTCATTAACAGTCATGAAAAAAGCATGCGATCATGCTAATGCACTGTAGAGCAGCCTACTGTGCATTTACTTAGTACTTTCTCTTGCACGGTATGCACTGGGCATTAATGAGCATGTAGACGTGGCCACTGTACCCTTAATGTCTATGTAAGAAATAACCATTGAGGGGGTGGGGCTTACCACAGAATCCTACAAATGGTGTTTGGCTTCTGGCATCTATCCAACTGCCTGACTATTGTGATTGCTACCAGGCTGAGACAGACTGGCCCAGGATCAAACTGAGGATCCAGAAGCTCTGAACTAGCTTGCTTTTGTGCCTATAGGCAAGTCAGTTCCCTGCTCTGTACCACTCTTCTCCCTTCCTGTCCCCCAAATATCCCCTTGTCTCTTTAGAGCAGCGGTTCCCAAACTGTGGTATGGGTGCCACCAGTGGTACACAGCCTGTCAGTGGTATGCAATAACAGATTTAATATAAGTATGTAACAAAAATTTGCTGGTGGTACTTAAGGTTGTATCATTTTAAATTGGTGGTGCAATATCTGTCAGAGTTTGAGAACCGCTGCTTTAGATGATAAACTCTTGGGGCCATCACCTATTAAAACTCCATAGCACGGTGAGACCATGATTTTGGCTCGAGTCCTTTAGCACTGCTGTAATACACTTGAGTTGACTTTTCTTGTGTTACAGAAGACTTTAACTGCAGGTTATTTCTCTTTCAAGTGTTACACCCCCAGGGACAATCACAGAAAAAGCATCCTGAATGAATTGTTTAGAGGAGGAAGAAAGGAAGCTGCCTTCAATCTGCCCTCTGCCCATTTATTTCTCTCTGTTGTTGATCCCTCACTCTACAAAAGTATAAATAGGCATCACCAAATGAAGATCAGATTCACTGGGTAAAATCCACATTTCTGGGCCCCAGTCCTGACTGACAACACTCAGGGAAGTCCTGCAAACAAGGGAACTCAGTTTCCCCACTAGCAGAGTGCCTGAGGAATCCCCAGGTGCTCCTCTGCTAGTGGAGAAGCCCAGGGTTTCCTTGTTTGTGGAGGTGCACATCTGGAGTCTCTCCAGTGTAGTCCCAGAGCATCAACACATCCCTGGGGAAATTCCATATGGAGGAACCTGAACATACACTCCTGTGGCTTCAGGAGCCTGACCTTGGGAATTCCCATTCCCAGGGTATGCAGGATCAGGCCTCTGAAACCACAGGAGTGTCTGACCTGGGCAGCTGGACAGCATGGGCAGCTCTAACATGAAAGCAAACAGATGTTGGCTGCAAAATAGCAGTCACCTATTTTAGGCATTTGTGGTGCAACAAGAGGCATGGGCATCTGTTTACTTGGCTTCTGTGCTGACATAAAAATGTTTATGGCTGCACAAAGGCAACATCTAAGTCTCCACCCCAAGAGACTTAATCCTTCCCTGACCGCCACCCACAACTTAATCTTCCCTTTCTTCCATAGTCAGTTGATAGTATGTTTTGTGAGTTTTACTGGAAAGAGGCTTGAATTCCCAGGTAACTAGCATATGGTACAATGTTTCCCACTCAAGTAGGGGGTGGACAAAACGCTACCTCTCATCCTCAGACACTTCATTTTGTGCAGGTGGTCTGTCTGATTATATTTAAGCTTTTTTTCTCTTTTTTGAGTTCTCATAACATAACTTGTTTCTGTTAAAGCAATGTTACTATTGCTATGGATGGAGTTTATCAGCCATTACAAATACAGAATAAAGAGCTATTAAGTCACCGTTTGTATTTTATGCTATGAAATTCAGAAGGTCAGAATAGTTTTGTATTCACATCTGGAAAGTGGGATGCTTTCCACAGCCTAGAGAGGCTGTGGAATATCCATTCAAGGAAATTTTCAAGAGCAGATTAGACGGATACTGGAATGGTGTAGTCATGGATGATCCTGCCTTGAGCAGAGGGCTGGACTAGAGGACCTCGAGGTCCTTCCCAGCTCTACTGGTCTATGATTCTGTTCTGTGGCTCCATGTACACTGTAATACACTGGTTAGTGGCCACTGCCATCTACTGCTGGAATCAGAACTGATCAACTGTCTCATCAGTTCCATACTGCTAAAAACCAAACGATTTTCTTTAAGATCACATGCTGGTTCTCAGACTTGTGGAGGAAAAGGAGTCCATGCATTTCCAGGGGCATTTGGTGTTCAAGAAACTGATTTTTGCAAAGTTCTAGGTGGTCACACAACTAATGCAGTAAAATAATGTTACAATATAAGAGTGGTGATTCTAAACACTTACAGGATCATATTCATAAGTACTCAGTATTGGCCTAACTCTATTCACGTTCAACTCAGTGATGAGCATTAATGCTATTAAACCAATTCTCTAATCCAGGGCTGTCCAACTGGTGACCTGTGGACCACATCCAGCCATAGCCTGGGGCCCATTTCTTTTATCTCGCAGCTGCCACTGGAGTACAAACCCTGGACTTCAGAAAAGCAGATTTTGACTCACTCAAGAAACACACAGGCAGGATCCCCTGAGAAGCCAGTCTGAGGGGAAGGGAAGCCCAAAGGAGTTGGCTGTACTTTAAACCAGTGTGCCATGGCACACTGGTGTGCTGTCGGATACATCCAGGTGTGCTGTGGAATCTTGGGGGGCGTGGCCCCCCCCCCCTGCCCCCCCCCCCCCCCCCTGTGCCACCACTGCACCCCAGCCAGGCCCACGCTGATACCTCCTTTCCCCCTCCTCCTCCCCCCGCTCTGCATTCAGCCGCTCCCCAGCCCCCCACCCCAGCTCTGCGTTCGACTGGTGTGCTGTGGAATGGAAAAGGTTGGGAAACACTGCTTTAAAGAAAACTTACTGGAGGTGCAGGAACAAACTATCCCAATGTGCAGAAAGACTAGCACATATGGCAGAAGACCAGCTTGACTTAGCAGGGAACACTTCAGTAAGCTAAAACACAAAAAGGAAGCTTATAAGAAATGGAAACTTGGACAAACTACTAGGGAGGAATAAAAAAGTATTGCTCAGACGTGCAGGGATGAAGTCAGGAAGGCCAAAGCGCAATTGGAGTTGCAACTAGCAAGGGATGTGAAGGGTAACAAGAAGGGTTTCTACAAGTGTGTCAGTAACAAGAGGAAGATCAAGGGAAGTGTGGATCCTTTACTAAATGAGTGAGGCAACCTAGTGACAGAGAATGCAGAAAAGGCTAAAGTACTCAATGTCTTTTTTACTTGTCTTCACAGGCAAGGTCAACTCCAAGACTGCTGCCCCTGGCAGCACTGTTTGGAAAGAAGGTGAGCAGCCAACAGTGGTGAAAGAACAGGTTAGGGACTATAAAAAAAAGGCTGGATGTGTACAAGGCTCTGGGGCCGAATGCACCCTAGGGTGCAGAGGGAGTTGGCCTATGTGATTGCAGAGCTGCTGGGCAATATTTTTGAAAACAAGATATTGCAATTGCAAGATCAAGGCAATTGGGAGAGGCACTGGATGATTGGAAAAGGGCAAATATAGTACCTATCTTTAAGAAAGGAAAGAAATAGGATCCAGGGGACTACAGACCAGTCAGCCTAACCTCAGTCCGTGGAAAAATCATGGAGCAGATCCTCAAGGAATCCACTTGGAGAAGAAGGAGGTGATTAGGAACAGTCAGCATGGATTCACCAAGGGCAAGTCATGCCTGACCAACCTGATTGCCTTCTATGATGAGGTGACTGGCTCAGTCAATGGATGCAGGGAAACTAGTGGATGTGATGTACCTTGATTTTAGCAAGGCTTTTGATGCAGTCTCCCAAAATATTCATGCAAGCAAGCTAAGGATGTATAGGTTGGATAAATGGGCTGTAAAGTGAATAGAAAACTGGCTGAATGGTAGTAGTCAATGGCTCAGTGTCTATTTGGCAGCTGGTATCAAGTGGAGTGCCTTAGGGGCCAGTCCTGGGGCTGGTTTTGTTCAATATCTTCATCAATGACCTAAGAAATGACATAGGGAGCATCCTCAGCAAGTCTGCAGCTGACAGCAAGCTGTGGGAAATAGTAGATACACTTCAGGGTAGGTTAGGATTCAGAGAGACCTTGACAAATTGGAGGATTGGACCAAAAGAAATTTCATGAGGTTCAATAAGGACAAGTGCAAAGTCCTGCACTTAGGATGGAACAATCCTATGCACCAGTGCAGGATGGGGGCTGACTGGCTGGACAGCATCTCTGCAGAAAAGGACCTGGGGGTTACAGTGGACAATAAACTGAATACAAGTCAACAGTGTGGCTTTGTTGCAAAGAAGGCTAACAGCATACTGGGTTGCATTAGTAGGAGCATTGCCAGTAGACCAAGGGAAGTGATTCTTCCCCTCTTTTCAGCACTGGTGAGGCCACATCTGGAGTACTGTGTCCAGTTTTGGGTCCCCCACTACAGAAACGATGTGGACAAATTGGAGAATCCAATGGAGGGCAATTAATATCATTAGGGGGCTCGGGCATGTGACTTTTGAGGAGGGGCTGAGGAGCTGGGCTTATTTAGTCTGGAGACCAGAAGACTGAGGCAGGATTTAAAAGCAGCCTTCAACTAAAGAAGTTGCAAAGTGTGTGGAGCGAGACTGTTTTCAGTGGTGACAAGTGATAGAACAAGGAGCAAGAGTCTCAAGTTGCAGCAGGGGATGTTTAGGTTAGATATGGGGAAAAGGTTACCCAGAGAGGTTGTGGAATCTCCATCCTTGGAGGTTTTTAAGACCCAGCTACACAAAGCCTAGGCTGGAATTAGCTAGTTAGAATGGCCCTGCTTTGAGTAGGGGGTTGGACTAAATGACCTCTTGAGGTCCCTTCCAATCCTCATTTTCTATGTTTCTGTGTTCCTATGTTTCTCTAGTCTCCCTCTCCCTGTTCCTGCTTCTGATTCCTGCCCTGAGCCTTGGGGATAGGGCAGCCCATGGGGCTCAGAAAGCCTGTAGTCAGAGAGTTCAGGGGGGACCAGGCGATGTCATGCAATGCAGGGGTGCCAGTGTGCTGTGCCAGGCGTTGTCTGCCCCACAGAGCAACACAGTGCAGAACAGGAGAGGGCATGTGGCACAGTGCAGCATTCCCCAGACACTTGTAAGTTGTACAACCATGCTGTAGTCCAGCAGCACTTGAACTCTTTAATCCTGGTTTTAAATGACTGAAACCATGGTCTACGTCACTGAACAGTAAGCATTCCCCAAAACCTTCAGAGAGAAACCCCTAGTTTCACTGCTAAGAGAAATTACCAAAATGTGTTAAAGTATAGAATATTGCATATCGCTGCTGTCTGGACTTTATATGGTTTGGTAAGTTTTAAAAGTTTAACTTTCTTCTGAAAAAGAAACAAGCTTCCATAATATACAGCACATTTGAGAACTCAGCAGGGTTCAGTGGGCATACTTTACCCCTGATGTATTTACTTTTGTTCATAAACACAGATCACATTTTGTAGGATCATAGGAAAGAAGGGCTGGAAAGTCTAGTCCAGCCCCCTACTCAGGGCATGATCATCCCTGACTAAACCATTGCAAAAAATGTTTGCCCAACCTCTTCTGGAAAACTTCCATCCTTAAAAACTGCCATCCTTGGTAGTTTTCCAGAGCAGGTTAGACAGACACTTGGCTGGAATAGTTTAAGTCAGGGATGATCCTGCTTTGATTAGGGGGCTGGACTAGACCTTGTGAGGTCCCTTCCAGCCCTTCTTTCTTATGATCCTACAAAAATGTGATCTGTGTTTATGGACAAAAGTAAATACATCAGAGGGAAAATATGCCCATTGAGCCCTGCTGAGTTCTCAAATGTGTTGTATATGAGCCAGCTAAATTTGTGTCTCACACTTTTTTTTTAGTAGTAGTAATAACAATTATTTGTCTGACTGCAGCATAGGGGATCTGCAGTCACAGACCAGGACCTCCTTTGTGCTAGATCTTGTAAAAATAGGGCAAATAATGCTCTCTACCAAAAGCCATTGCTGCCACATATGGGATCTGTTGCAGGATGGTGTATTAGTTGATTAATGAGGATACAATTTTTCCAGTGATGTAACATCTGATCCTACAATGTCTCTTCTGAGACTTATACAGCTACACACCACAATCCCAAAATCAAACACACACATTTAATTCTTCATTACTTTGTTTAAACTCTGGTCCAGTTATGTAAATGTACATCAGCCATGGTTTACAAAGTATGGCTGCTGATATATATCAGCTAAATGTTTTTCTTTCTTCTCCAACCAGACACTAGACTTTGTCAGATTTACAATGGAGCTTTTCTATATGTCTGTGTTTTTAACCTTGTAGTCGTGCCAAGAATCTGCAGTTGTCATGAATCTGAAACAAACAGATGATAAAATGTTTGTTCACACAACAGTCATCAAGGAGCACTTGCGTTCACATCTTGGTAGCTATAATGAATAACATTAAGTCCTGAGTATATGCTCCATGCTTTTCTGTAATATCACTGGTATACTAATAGGGGCCATGATCTAGCCAAATCCAGTGTATTTATTATCCTACAAAATGAGGATTATCCCTGCATATCTTTGAATTAAATTAATCCAGGGAAGTAGCATTTCTATTTTTTTCAGCTGCAAAACATACTATTATGTTACAGGCAAGAATTTTTGTGGGTGTTACCTTTTATTGGACTGACTAGATGGTTGGAATAGACTCAGGCAAGCTTTTGAATGCATTGTATTTCTCTTCAGGACTCCTCTGAATATACTGCATTGCCTGTGGCAACCATGCAGTGGTCCAATAAAAATATCCACAAAAATCCTTACCTCTTACATATTTTCTGGACCATCACAGCTACAACATCACTCCAACACTACCGTAATATGTTATGGTTATGTGTTATATAATAGCGTTAATCAAAAAGGTGAACAGTGATACATACTAGTAGAGAAGACCCAAAGTATTCTAAACCTGGTCTGACATGAATATAATGCTGCTCTGAAGTGTCTGACAATTATGGTCCCTGCTGAA
>NW_005842120.1:2129166-2135928 GCF_000455745.1 Alligator sinensis | reverse complement strand
TGAACTAAACAGGACTTGCAATAAAGAAAACCATAGCTGCCTGTTGTAACTTCTAGTTGGTTTGCTCTTTGAGATGTTTTATGCATTACTTTAAAATATTAGAAAATAGAGTTTAACACTTCCTGGTTCAAGTTAAATCACAGTCCCCCACCATCCCAGCATGCTTTCCAGCCCTGGGCTTGGCTGTGCTGTCTGCTTCAGAGAGCAAGGCTGGCCCCATCTCTCTGCTCCCCAGGTGGAGCAGTGAGGGCATGCTGTCAAAGGGGTAGGGGGGGCAAACCCAGCTGGAGATGCAGCCCTGTTTAGGATGGGGGGGACTTCCCCCACCAGGCAAAACCCAGCTGGGGTCTGGGGCCAGGGAAGGGGGTTAAACACCCCTTCCCCCACTCAAACTTAGTGCTGGCTGCAACTGTGGACTATAAATTTCAGAGGCCCCTGGAAGCAAGAAGAGGAAATGATGAGCATCCCTGCAGAGTCCTGCTGCTCTAATTCTGGACTGCAAATCCCAGAGACCCTGGGGGGCAGCAGGAAGAGGAAGTAAACGCACAGCCAAGGAGCCATGTTCTAGTGCCCCCCGGCTTCTGGCCTGAGCCACTGTAGGCATGTGACTGCATTTCCTGAATCATAGGTAAATGTCTGTTCACTTCTGTTTCAATTTAATCTGTGCAATTCAGACTAACCTGCAAAGACTGAATTGATTTAGCCTCAGGTTTTTTGACTGTCTGTACATAGCCATAGTTGGTCTAGGAGTAGTTGTTATTGTTTGTTTTTTTTAATGTTCTATATGTGTAATGGTT
Source organism: Alligator sinensis (assembly GCF_000455745.1). Taxonomy (NCBI): domain Eukaryota; kingdom Metazoa; phylum Chordata; order Crocodylia; family Alligatoridae; genus Alligator; species Alligator sinensis. The sequence continues at coordinate 2,135,131 of NW_005842120.1, read as the reverse complement.
TTTTAAAATGTTTCTATTTTCTATACCAAGGAATTAATGCAATATTCACTTAATGACTGAAAAGCATTTGCATACATCTTCCTTAGGCATTGCGTATGAACACAGCTGTTAATTATTGCTGAACAAAAGTTCTGAGGAGTTAGTCATTGATTCAATAAATGATGAAGCTAGACAATGTTTTGGGTCCACTTAGCAGCTGTGAAACTTGTAACATCATTATTTTTTTATCATACTTTCATAAATATGAAGCAGAATGGTGATGGCATTTCATCACTGAGTTGAACTGGATGTGCAGGCAAGCAATCTTGACCAATGCCACAGAGTAAGCATGCCTATCACTTATTGTCCTCTGACTAAAACAAAACAAAATGGATTTGGAGGATCTCAATGGCCTTAAATGTTGGACTTCAGCACCTAAGGTAGCCCAGGTCCTTTGTGAATTTTGCCTTGTGAATTTGTTTGTTCAGATAAGACCGGAAGGCAGCGTGTAGGATTGGCTGACGTGAGGCACTGCTCATTTGCTTGCCCTTAGAGACATTTGACTAGATGGCTTGCATCTGTCTGAGAACAGGAAGTCTGCCTTGTCCCTGAGAAGCAGCAGTTTTTTATCATTCAGCTTTGAAATAAAAGGAGCTGGAGCACACATGTGGAATGTCTCTGGCCAGAGAGGTAGGGGGATCAGTTTATGAAAATATTCTCATCACAGGATCCAAGTATGGCCATGTTTCTAATGAACATTTACCAACCCCTCCCCACCATACAACAGTTTTTTAGTGTTTTGTAAGCGGCTGTTTGTTTGCAAACATAGTACCAAGAGCCAGTATTTAGACATCATTTGCATCCAATTAGATAAATCAGCTGTGTGGAATTACAAGCATGTGACATGCATTTCATAATTGTAAGGAGCGCATGGGGGGGAGAGAAAGGGACAGAAAAAATCCCTCAGCCTACTACGGATTGTGTGCTTGGCATTTCAAGTCATTATTGATCTTGGGTGCTCCCTTGTTATTCAGAAAATGTCTGTGCTTAAGCCCTGTTCTTACTCAGAAGTGCAAAACACCCTTCCTTGACAGACTATTAATTTAATCTTGTAGGGATAGTTACTACTGACTAGATTAACAGGCATCAAAGGTCACACCATAGGTTATTCACTATTTAATTTCCCCTGGATTTATAAAAATCTTGAATTTGACCTTTGATTTTTTTTTTTTTTAATAATTTGGTAATTCTTAGTATACTGCTTAAATTTGCAAATGTATGTGTATAACAGAGTAAAGATGGGAATGACTGCATTATATGAATGGTATAGCTGTAGGTCAATCATGCAGATCACCACCAGAGAGTGCTAATTAAACTCCTATCCCATTCTAGACTATTATATATTCTATGCATAGCATATGTTTTACAGAGATATATGTTTCCACAATAATGTGTTTGTTTTTGGTTTGGTTTGGCTTTGCTTTTATAATAACTTGGAATATTTTATTATATACTTCTGTTTGTATACCTCACTGTATAATACCTCATTCTGAAATCTCACTGGGCAGGCTTCAAAAGCAGCAGCCAGTAGGGTGTGTCCATTAAAGAAGCTGGTGACCTTTTCTGCCAAAGTGTTAAACCACTGCCATAGAGAGCTGAAGACACATTAAAGGGTCCACTTCTGCAAACACTTAATAGAAAATATACCAGCTGGTCCCAGGCATAAAAATTCAAGAAAGGTGCTTGAAGGCAGGGTTTAAATTATTTCTCTGATAGTTTATCAGCAGGACTCGGTCTGGCATAAACTGAAACAACCTGTAAAGGTCTGGGTCATAAAAGACTTAGGCCAAGATGCATCAAAGGTACATAGATGGCTAGTGTTACCATACATTTGTTTTCCTGGACATGTCCTCTTTTTTGGCTCCCTGTCCTGCGTCCAGGTGGGTTTAAATAAGAACAAACGCCCGGATTTCTTGCTCTATCTCTGCTCTCCTGGGCTGGCTGCTTGGGTCTGGGAGCAGGGGGCAAGGTGATTGGCTGTTCAGGGTCACGTGCTCCCCGCACAGGCCCTGGCAAGCCAGGCGAAGAGACACTGTGTGCAGGTGCGCACGCAATGCGGGATGGAGATGCCTGGGGAACAGGGCTGGCGGGCAGAGGCTGCGGATCCAGCGTGCAGGGCACTGGCAGGGCTGGAGGGCAGGTGTCTGTGTGTCAGGAGTGAGGGGGAACTAGCAGGGCTGGGGGGGCAGGGGTTTAGGATTAAGGGGCAGAGGCAGGGCACATCACTTTCCACCCCTCCACCCCCCAAAATCATATGCTTCTCCCTCCCAGGTGTCCTTTTTTTGATGCTGGAAATATGGTCACTCTAAATTTGGATGCCTAATTCCCACTGATTTCAGTCTGAAGATCTGGATCTTCAATGCAACAGAAAGTAACCCCCTCTTGAAAGGTGAACTGCATACAGTAATGTCATAGAATCATCATAGAATGATAGAAGTAGGGTCGGAAGGGACCTTGTAGATCTTCAAGTCCGACCGCCTGCCTGGGCAGGAGGGAAACTGGGCTCAAATGACCCCAGCCAGGTAGGCATCAAGCCGCTTCTTAAAGACCCCCAGGGTAGGAGCCAACACCACTTCCCTTGGAAGTCGGTTCCAGATCCTAGCCGCCCTGACTGTGAAGTAGTTCTTACGGATGTCTAATCTAAACCCCCTCAGCCTTCTCTTGTGAAGGCTGAACAGGTTCAGGTCCCGTAGCCTCTCAATGTAAGGTCTGCCCTGCTGTCCCCGGATCATGCGAGTGGCCCTCCTCTGGACCCTCTCAATGTTGTCCACATCCCTCTTGAAGTGGGGTGCCCAGAACTGGACACAGTACTCCAGCTGCGGCCTGACCAGTGTCGCGTAGAGGTGGAGGATCACCTCCTTGGACCTACTTGAGATGTACCTGTGGATGCCTGATAGGGTCCAGTTAGCCCTGCTGACCGTGACCTCGCATTGTTGGCCCATTTTCATCTTGGAATCAATTGATGACTCCAAGATCCCTTTCTGCCTCCGTGCTCTCAAGAAGGGAGTTTCCCATCTTATAAGTGGTGTGCTGCCGGTTCCCACTGCCCAAGTGCAGCACCCTGCACTTGTCAGTATTGAAATACATCCTGTTTTTGTTAGCCCACCCCTGCAACCTATCCAGGTCTTGCTGCAGTCTTTCCCTCCCTACTAGCGTGCCCACCTCACCCCAGATTTTGGTATCATCAGCAAATTTGAACAGGTTGCTTTTCACCCCGTCATCCAAATCGCTGATAAAGAAATTGAACAGTGCGGGCCCAAGGACCGAGCCCTGGGGGACTCCGCTGCCCACTTCCCCCCAGGTTGAATATGACACCCTCTGAGTATGACCCTTCAGCCAATTTGCAATCCATCTGACCGTGTAGGCATCGATGCCACAGTCGCCTAGTTTTTAAATGAGGATGGGGTGGTCAACAGTGTCAAAGGCCTTGCTGAAGTCCAGAAAGACTACATCCACAGTGACACCTGCATCCAATGCGTTTGTGACCTGATCGTAAAAGGCAATCATGTTGGTCTGACATGACCTGCCCCTAATGAAACCGTGCTGGTTGCCCTTGAGCATCATCCCCGATGCCAGCCCATCACAGATGTGCTCCTTGATGATCTTCTCAAAGAGTTTCCCCCAGGATTGAGGTAAGACTGATGGGCCTGTAGTTGCCCGGGTCCTCCCTCCTCCCTTTTTTAAAGATGGGGACCACACTGGCTATTTTCCAATCATCTGGAACCTGGCCCGAGCACCACGAGCGCTCGTAAAGCCGTGCCAAGGCATTTGATCTGTCATAAGGCATGTCCTGGCATTTATTGTTTGAATGAGAATGAAGGAGGCAAGGTTTAGACTTTTACCTTGAAACAAGACTTTTGAGAGAGTGCTGAATTAATATGTAGACTCTTGGAAAAAAGGTGAATATTGCTAAAGGCCCAGAGTGGATGGAAACTTCTTTAGTTTCCTTAAAAGTGTGATCTCCACCCCAGTGAGAGAAATCCCCACTGGAGTTATTGGTTGACATAGATATGTGAATTCTGTAGTCGGTAGGAATTCTGTAGTCTCAAAAAATGGGGCCAACATTTACTTTCCTTACTGGTGTTATTCTAAATCCCACCTCTGTATATAGGGTCTTCATAAAGTCCTTGTGCACAACCTAAGTTACTAAAGTTTAAAAGTGCACAAGGACTTTATGAAGACCCTGTATATATAACCCTATATAGGATTGCTTAGAGAGAGAGAGGTGGGATTTGGAATAACACCAATAAGGAAAGTAAATGTTGGCCCCATTTTTTTTTTGAGACAACAGAATTCCTACTGGATTTTCTTCTCAAAAAGAATGTGTCATCCAGAGGACTACTTTGCTATGGCATCTTCTCCAGGTCCTGTAGCTTCTCATTTTCTCAGTGCTTTTTTTTTTATGGCGTAGCAGCTACTGTGCTTAGACAAGAAAAGCTACTGTAAAGGACTAAATTCTATTTCACTGGACAAACTGAAGCTTCAGCTTCCATTTCCTCAGATCCTCAGTGCTAATTAAGAGTTTGTCTCTAAGGGCTCTAAACATGTCATTCATGCTGAATCCAGAGCCCAGTGGATCTGCAAGGACCTTTCAGTGCAGAATACTTCTTTTGAGTGGTTATAACCTTTCTACTTTCTGTCAGGAACATGTGGTTATTCCCAGATTGGTTATTAGTTCAAATTAATCACAGTTTCTCAGTCTCCTACTTTGGCCATTCACTATCGTTTTGACATGGAAGATGAGACTGGTTTTCAGTCAACCCAGCATAATCCAGCTAGAATGGAAAGGGGAAAAATCAAAGTGTTAAGCCATACACAGAACATTATTTGAGTAAAATGCTAAGTAAATCACTCCCAGAGGCAGTCCATGAATGCATTTCTATGAATTTGGGGTGTTCCCCAAGTATTAAGAATGATTTATTAGCTGCTAGGATAAGGGACTGAAATTCTCCAAGCAACTAATATTGGAAAATACAATTAAGTGTGAGAGAGAACATTTTAATATAAACTAGGGCTCTGATTCTTCATTGCTTCGTACCTTGTGGAGTCATTTATACATGTGTATAGTGGCTATAAAATGCTACTAAACCAGCACATCAATATTTGACAGCAACTTTACACATATTTTACACCAGTTTAAGTGACTCAGTAAGGAGCAAGGGAAAGTGAGGTCAAGGGATTTGGCAGAAAATTGGCAGCAGCAGTTTTCTGATGAGTTCTTTTATCCCTGTTTCTCTTTAAAAATGCTGATGAGAGAAAACGTCCTTTCAATGTGATGGAAAGGGCCTAAACTTTATTTTCATTGCAACTTTTACTGTGCCCTGAAAATATTGGAAATGTTGTTTATATCCATGACATTTGGCCTTGGAAAGGATTCAGTCCTGGTTTCTATGGCTAATTACAGACAGTCAAAAATCCCAAGGCTGAATCACAAGTTAGTCTAAGCTGCGTAGATTGAACCAATAAGCAGAGATCCTGGTTTTCTCCGTTTAAAAATCCCAAGTTCTCCAATTAAAAAAAAAACCCCAAATCCATGTTTTTCTGCAAATAAAATGAAACACCAGTATGTATGTATGTATGTGTGTGTGTGTGTGTATATGTATGTATGTATGTGTGTATATAGGTTTATATATAGGTATCAGTTGAACACAGTGTTTTATTGACATATTTACAATATTACAGCAATTTAGAAGCCTACCAGTGCTTCAATTATAATAAAATAAATTCTAAATACCTATATATTTTAGCATTTGATTTTTTTTTTTATCAGAAAATCAGAGCTCCCTCTGCCCCCTTCACTCACCAAGATATGGGTTCAGGTATGGCTCACCCCCCGCCTCTGCTTTATGGTACAGAACAACCCTGATATGCCGGTGCCCTGACCCTGCCTATGCCATTGCCCCTCACTCCCAACCCACAGCCCCCG
>NW_005842120.1:2104672-2128098 GCF_000455745.1 Alligator sinensis | reverse complement strand
TGAAATTGGAAATCTGGTAACCCTAGATCAGGGGTGGGCAATTATTTTGGGCAGAGGGCCGCTTACTGAGTTTTGGCAAGCCATCCAGGGCCGCATGTCAGGCAGCCTAGGGCAGATAAATATTAATTTTCTAAATTTTTAGGGGCTTCGCGGGCCGTATAAAATGGCCTGGTGGGCCGCATCTGGCCCCTGGGCCGCATTTTGCCCACCTCTGCCCTAGATACTACCTCCATCCAGGTTCATCTTACCAGCCATTCTGGAAGAGGTTTATGTGCACTGAACTTCTGTTGTGTTACAGATTTGAACCAGTTTCCTATCACTTATACCAGTTTGTTTAATTTCTGTCCATAACCCAAAGGATCAGGAGGCCTGAATAACAATCTCAACTTTTTCTAACCAAGTCCTCAGACTGGCAACAAAATAAGTTCTTTTGGACTGTTTTTCCTTTAATTCTACACAAAGGTGTATGCAGTGAGGGGTATAAAATATTTTAGTTCCCAAAGCAGGTGGCTTAGACAGAATTCCAAAGGGTTGTTTGGGCACATTCTAATATATAGGGTTTTTTTGTACAAAACAGGTGAGAGAAATTGGGGTCTGCATTATATGAGAGAAATACAGATTCCCAGGGGTCTGGAAGTTTGGTGGCAGAGGAGCAGTGTCAGCCTTAAGTGCTCAGAGCCATGGCAATTAACGCTCCAACTGCTTGCCTGCTGCCAAATTTCCAGACACCTGGGGAGCCCCCTGGCCAGATGACACAGCCCCATGCACCAGATCAGGCTGATATACAGGGTTAGTCCCCAGCTGGACCTAGCACATAGCCCTGGACCTGACATGTGGAGTCAGATCCAGTCTACAGCCTCAGACCCAGTAACCCAGACATCAAGATCTTACCTTTGTAGTACAGGTAAGTAACTTTTTCCTTCTCGCTGTCTTCCCAAAAGTCTGTGCTATGTACCAGTATGTGCTATGTGCGAGAAATCGCTGTAACCTCCTTGGTTAAGAACTGAAACTAGGGAAAATGTCAATTGCTTTGCGCACAACTCCAGTATGTGTACACCAGCAGCTTCTACTATCAAGTCATTGTTTTTCTGAGATTTGTCTGCACCTGTGGTCAGCAACATGTACACCATGGGCCAGATCAAGCCCACACAGCCAGAGGGCTTTGCCTGTACCTATGCTGGGACTGAGTAGCAAGGAGCTGCACCAGGGCCTGGCAGCTAGCCTAGCTGCTCAGCCTCCCTCTTCTCTCCCACTTTCCTAACTGCAGCATGGGTGCAGCTTCCAGCCACGGGAGTTATGCCAGGTTTGGGCAGCTTCCAGCTGCTCCCATGCCATAGTGAGGAGGCTGGGGTGAGTGGTAAGGAGGCATGGTGGCAGCATGGATGCCACTTCCAGCTGTCTGGTCCCAGTTCAATTGCTGCAGCTGGACAGCGAGGGGCAGAGAAGTGAGGGTAGCACAGGTACAGCCCCGAGGTGCCTGGCCTTGGCACAGGTGCAAGCAGAGCTCCACATCTCTGATGTGATGTGCCACCAAGACTGATGCTGGAGCAGAACCAGGTTGTTCTGGCCCACAGCTTGTAAAAGGTTGCCAACTGCTGGTCTACACACAAAGGTTGTACTGTTTTAAATATACCAATATAGTTAAATTGGTGTCTACTCCACATATGTGCACACACAAGCACAAGTGAAGAATGTTATACCAATATAACTTATGCTTATCCTGGTATGATTTATTCCTGTTCAGGAATAGAATAAATTAAGCCAGTATAAGGTGTGTTTATATGAGTATAACAGAATCCACACAAAGCAAGGGGAGCTGTCTTGCCTCTTTTTAATCATACTGGTTAGGCAGTATCAAAGGGCAAGGTTTAAACTAACAGTGACCCACCTTAAGGCTGCCAGCTCTCATGATTTTATCCTGAGTCTTAAAGTACTTGAAGCTGTTTAAACCCCCAACTCAGAGAAAGATGGCATTAGGTGAGAGTGCTATCCTCTTTTATGTTCAATAACAATTGTTAACTTTATGTGCTTGTGTTGTTAAAAAAATGACCATAATAAAAACGTATATTAAAATATTAGTCTTTTTGAGGAAGTTTCTAGCCCACAAGACTGCAGAGACAAGCCTGAGTATATGACATAAGTATAACCTAAAGACTCAGAAATCAGAAGGCACGGATCACACAGTCTATTATTTTAATAAAATCTCATGATTTGTTGGATCCTTGCTCATGGGTTTTGAGTGTCTAGGGAAGGCAACATCATATTCCACAAGAAAGAAATACCAAAAACTACATTAGAAAGCCAAAAATATAGGGAAAGGCTGTGGTACTCACTTGTGTGTTCAGTGATAGCAAGTTAATAAGGGATATATTTTCACTACTAAGGTAATTCAAGTTCTCTATCTTTGTGTTACTTCTCTAGTGTTAGCCTTGTTCGAGTGAATGTAGCCACTCAGAAAATCTTGAGCATCTGTATCCAAATTGGCACTGTACTCGTGTGTGATACATAGACTTCCGGGAGTATATTTGAGACTGCTGTGGACTGAGCTGCTCTGTGAATCCCTTCCTAGCGAATTTGTAGGAAAATGGTTTTGTCCTCCCTAGGTGCAATTAAGTGGAACTAGTGTATATCCGCAATTCGAAAAAGGCAATTTTAGCAGCTAATAAGATGTGCTGATTCAGGCTTTTACGTTTACAACCTGAGAATTAGCTGGTTTGACTTTAAAATATCACAACAAATGAACCTATAAATCTTTACGCTGAAGATTGTTGAGTGTGCATGGAACTCAGGCAAGGACAACTCCCAAGTTGTAACTGAGTTCACCTTGCAATGAAGAAAAGCTCAGTGTAATTTCAACGTTTCCCCAAAGAATTTAATAATTTCCTCTTTGAGGGGATTTTCTTTTTTCAGGAAGAGCTGTATGTGTGTAGGAAGCTGTACAAGATCAGAAGTGATTTAAAAAACTAAAACAATTAATGTTGCATATTTAAGTTATTGGCAATTAGGAGTCATGCATTACTTCTTTAGGTCTATTGAATAGGTTATAATGTAGAAGAGAGAAAACATTTAAATAATCACAATATATATATTAGAATAATGTAGTATTGTCCTTAAGATCTTCTAATGCAGTTCATCTTAAAGGCAAGGTGAATTGCCTTATAATCACATTGCAGCTGATGATGAAGTAAGCTGTTCCTTATGAAAGTTTATATATATCTGATTCACTTATTCTATAAAATGCAACTTTATCTTGCTTTCTTATAATCAAGGGAAGGAAGATGGATTGGTTCATAAAACCAAAATCCCTGTGATTCCATTTGACTGCAATGGAAGGTGAGGCATTCATCATTACAATTGCTCAAATACCTGCCAGAAAAATGGGAAAAGATCATTTTGAAACCTCAAAATGACTGAATTCAAACATTCCCTTTACTTTTTGAGCTTTATAAACTCTTGTATATATTTAAATAAGATCAAAGAGAATAACAAAACAAAAAAATTGCTTTCAAACAGCAACTAAACATTTCATTTTAAAAATGTTGGAATGAAATATGCTTATTTAAAAAAAAAATTTTTATATATATTTGTTTTTCACCAACTCAAATTTAGTACAATTTACATAAATCTGCCAAACCTGAATCTAAGGAAACTAAGGATTCCTGATGCCCAATGATCTCTGTAATGCTGACTATGAGAGAAAATCCCAAGGGAGAAAAAAAAAGGCCCAGGCACGCAACATGGATGAAGGAAATAATCATTTCTACATTGTTTTGTCATTTGACACTTTATTCTGTTCCATTTGAAACTGATGTTACAAGCCACAGTGTGTGAAATCGCAGTCAGGTGTGTTTTGCCTTTTTTTGCACAGAATCTTTTGCTGTTGATTCACTCACTCTGTCCTGATGCAACACCTCTTGAAATCAATGGGCGTCTTATAATTGATGTCAGTGGACTTAAGGGTGATGCAAGTCCTAGGATCTTAGAAAAAAGGAAGGTGGGGCTGCAAAGGGGGCTGTTTAAAGCAAAATGCCAAGGAAAAATTTCCAGGAATGAGGTTTTTTATTGAATGTAAATGTGTCAGAGGGATGGAATGGGGCGAGGAATCCTTCCCATCTCATCTTTCTTGCTTAGGCATTCATCTGACATTCTTTTGTTCTTTAGATTAAGGTTTGATACTCTGTGTAAACTGATAAAAACAATGTACTGATATTATACTATTTACCTAAGGGTTTAGGATAAGGTAAAACACAATATAGGGCTGCAGAAAGAGGGACTAGGACATGATTCTTTCACAACAGATTTCTCACTCATTAATAATAGTTTCAGTCTCTTCACTACACAAAGCATAGATGACATTTATTCTAACAAGGAAAACAGATTAGAGCTTGGTTATTTTTTTGGTCAAAATAAGTTTTCCATTTCAAAAAATCTTTGTTGCTGCCTGTTGTGTTGCAATGTTATGTCTCGAGGATCTTATTTTTAATACATATTTCAATGAGAAATTTGGCATGGGGAAATCATATTTTTTAACTTGTTTTGTTGAAAAATAGCAGGGACTATCCTACCTCATTGTTTTCCCTGAACAACTTCTTATTTCCACTGGATAGAAAATGTTGGGGGAAAGATTTTTAGGTATTGCCTTCTTTAACTTAAACCTTTTTAAAAAATGTGAAGTTAAAAAGAGAGACAGATTCCCTGAATGAGAGAGAGAAGAAATTAGTATTCCCAACAAAGTTTTCAAAATGCAATGGACATTTCCATTTAAGTTTAAAAAATACTTTATATTTTTTCAACAAAAACAATTAAAATGGTCACATATTAAATGTAGTGAAAACTGCTCATAGATTCATAGTTTCATAGATGTTAGGCTCAGAAGGGACCTCAAAGGATCATCGAGTCTGACCCATGGCAGGAAAAAGTTCTGGGGTCAGGTGACCCCAGGCAGGTGCTTGTCGAGTCTCCTCTTGAAGACCCCCAAGGTAGGGGAGAGCACCACCTCCTTTGGGAGCCCATTCCAGATTCTGGTAACCCTAACCATGAAGAAGTTTTTCCTGATGTCCAACCTAAATCTACTCTCTATCAGTTTGTGGCTGTTGTTTCTGGTTATTCCAAGGGGTGCCCTGGTAAATAGAGCATCGCCTATTCCCTGCTTCCCCCCCGGTGAATTTGTATACTGCCACAAGATCCACCCCCTCAGCCTTCTCTTGCGGAGGCTGAAAAGGTCCAGGTCCCTCAGCCTTTCCTCATAAGGCCTTCCCTGCAGGCCTCTAACCATACAAGTGGCCCACCTCTGGACCCTCTCAACATTGTTCACATCCTTCTTGAATTGCAGTGCCCAGAATTGGATGCAGTACTCTAGCTGTGGCCTGACCAGTGTCACATAGAGGGGGAGCATCACCTCCCTGGATTTGTTCGTCATGCATCTACTAATGCATGACAAAGTGCGGTTAGCTCTGCTAATTACTTCATCACATTGATGACTCATATTTATCTTGGAGTTGACAATGCCTCCACAATCTCTTTCTGCCGCTGTGCTGCTGAGAAGGTCATCCCCCAGCCTATAGGTGTGCTGATGATTCCCTCGTGTTCTTGTGAAATGTTGAAAAGGAAAAAGAAAGAGAAACATGTGAAGACCTTTAAGTAAACCCTGACATGGAAGAAGGGGAGCGGGAGAAGAGAGATGGGAATGCTCCAGTGTGAGAGGACAGATCACAACATACAAAAACAAGATCCCCATGAATTGCATACCATTACTTACAACATACTGTCCTTCCCTGGAACCTATACAGAAAATCCTCAAACAATTGCAACCCATGCTAGGAGACTTAATTCTTAAAAGTGATCTTTCCAGAACTACCCATCCTAGCCTTTAAACAAGCACTGAACCCTCACCAACATCATCACCAGAAGCAAATTTCCTATGGCCCAAAGTACACCGAATGGATCCAGACCATGCTGGGGCAAGAAATGCAAAACCGGCCAACACATCTCCAACATTTCCACAATTCCTACACCCCACAACACAACCATCACCATTCCTGGATCTTACAGCTGCACCTCCAGAAATGTTATATATCTTATCCAGTGCACCAAATGCCCCGATAGAAAATATGTAGGAGAAACCAAACAACTACACAGGCCCAAAGTACACCGAATGGATCCAGACCATGCTGGGGCAAGAAATGCAAAACCGGCCAACACATCTCCAACATTTCCACAATTCCTACCCCCCACAACACAACCATCACCATTCCTGGATCTTACAGCTGCACCTCCAGAAATGTTATATATCTTATCCAGTGCACCAAATGCCCCGATAGAAAATATGTAGGAGAAACCAAACAACTACACACCAGAATGAATGCACACCGAAAATCCATCAAGGACAAAATACCCAATTACCTATAGGTACACACTTCTCACAAGGCAACCACTCTCTCTGCAATCTCTCAGTTCTAATCCACAAAGGGAAATTACAAAACAGCTTTTGTAGATGAGCCTATGAGCTTCACTTCATAAATCTACTTGATACAAAAAATCATGGACTAAATATGGACATTGAATTTATGGCACATTATAACCTGCCTGCCATCCAATAACCCAAGCAACCGCTCTACATTTTACCAGCTACATTCTTTCACCAGGTCGACATTCCCCGCTCCCCCAATACACACACCTACCTGTCTTGCATCTATTGTCTCTGGTCCCCTCTGATCTTCACTCCCACACATTTGCATTTTCACAGACCTGCATTTTGAAATTTGGTTTCTATTCCACCCAGGAGAGCATACAAATACCAGTAGGCTCTCCCTATGCCAGAAGAAGGGTGTTTGTGTCTGAACGCTTGGAAAGAACAATTTTGCCAACTATTTAGTGAGGGTTCAGGGAACGATAACTAATACAAGATATCACATTTACTCAAAGAACCTCTGCCTATGTCCTTAGACCAACACGGCTATAACCAACATCCCCGATTACAACATAAAGAAAACATTTTATTCCATTTTTTACTGTGCTCTTTTTCAGCTCTGGCTCCATCCTGGGGCATTTTGGGACTGTTTAGATTAATACAGTTATGCATGTGCATGACATTTCAGTGGCAGCAAAGTGCTAAAGTGTTTGCAGGACTAGAATTTAAGTGGATCGACAGTCATACAGCACTTCCTAGTTGGAAGTTAAGTAGCCACACCACTTCTGTTCTCTCTCACTAATATTTGCTGTGAATTAACGATTTTTTTCATTTAGAAGTGACAGACCTATCTTTTTTTTTTTAGGTCACTCTAGGTTCTGATCCTGCTGCTGATCATATAGCAGTTTCTGGGAACCGGGAGAACCTTTGGGAGTCGTTTTTGCTGCTCTGTTTCATTACTAGTTCTCAGTTTACAGTCTACCTGAATGAACAAAAAAAAAAAAATTTGTGCTGAATTTTTTGAGAAGGGGAAGAAATGTATCTCAGAATATTTTGCCCATAACACTTAGTGTTTACTAACTTTAATGGAGCCAGGATTTCAGAGATCTACTCAGAATTTTCACTTAAGAACATTTTTCAATAAAACATAAAAAGTTTCAGTTTGGAGGTTTACAGAAAACACAAATGAAATCTTTTCCATTTAATTTTTTTTTTTTTTTTTACCAAATGTAACACAATTATTTCACTCATACACTTAAAAGTAAAGCTTTCAGAGGACAGATTAAAGTTTTCCTTTGCATTCTGTTAATAATTCCTAGTTGTAACTATTCTGCTTTATAGCAATAGCAGTCCTGTCTTCAGGGAAGCATATTTCTCAGTTATTTACAAGTCCAAAAATAAAATCCTCTAGGGAATATCATCATTTGGATGCTAATTTGCTGAATATAGAATATTCCTTTCAGTGTCATGTTGTCATATCAACACATATGTGCAGAGTTTAGTGCAATATGTAACTACATTCACAGAATCATGTAGGGAATGAAAAAGGATTTAGGCTGTTATATTGACTATAACTACTGTGTGTGGTTACTACATTTGGTATCTTTCTATAACAAAATGAAAAGGAATTTTTATGAAGAATTTAAAGGCTACTGTTTTAACAGGCAGTTCAAAAACTTGATCACGCTCAATATGTACTGAACAGGCCAAATCCTCAAATGGTACAAATTGGTATAGTTTGATTCTGGCCCAACATTTTAAAAGTTTACTTACAAAGATCTCTGGAATTTAAGAAAATGCTTGAAACATTTCTAAACAAAAGGACTAAATGAAATGTGTTTATACAATGAAGCTACAGGTTTGTTTTTCGGTCATTAAGAAATGAAGTAAGTCTAGGGACTTTTCTTGTTTTCACTAAGGATCCTAAATGAATGCTCATGACAAAAGCTCAGCTTAATGCTTGTTAATTACTTACCGCACAAAAGCTGTTCTCACTAACGTAAAGTTGCAGATAGCTGTAATTCAGGGCCTGTCAGCTGCAAGATTGTTTAAATGGACTGTTTTTTTCATCATTGGCAGCAATCAGTCTCAGGAGACCATGGAGATTGTGCCTTTGGTGGGTTAACGGGTGCCACCACAGCTTCTTGAGAGGCTGAGGAGTCTGATGTGCAACAAGTAGACCTTCTGGCAAGTTGCATATCCAGACTCGGCTGAGCTCGTGCTGGCATACTGAGTACCATCTTGTCCTGCCTGCCTCTGACGCCACTTCCCTATCTCATCGACTCCCTCCATCTCAAAGTGACATAGGCTCTGCTTTACAGTGGTTTTCCACTTGCAGTGGTCCAAAGCAATTGATTCCTAGCGTTGGCCATCAGTGCACAGCTGATTAAGTTTTTTCATGCAGACCAACAAAATTGAGTTTTGGCTGTCCAAGTTGATGTTTGCCAGTAGCCAGCTCGCCATAGAGATTGTCCTTGGGAATTCAGCTATTGCTCATAGGATTCACACATCCTAACCAGCAAAGGCATCTCTGTCTCAGAAACACAAACATACTGGGTATCTTGACCCGTCCCAGCAAACAGAGAAGTTAAAGATTTTATTGTGCCATTTTATACCCAGGATATGGTAGAGACATCGTAGATAGAAACTGTTCAGTTTTCTTTCTTTTATAGCATAAGAAGTTCATGTTTTGCTGCTGTATATTAGAGAGCAAAGTATCCAAGCGCTGTAGATGGACATCTTTGTTGATCAAGTGAGTGCTCTATTTTTCCAAACTCTCTTTTGAAGGTTAGCCATGGCATTGCTTGCCTTTATAATGTGAGCATTAATTTAGGCTTTCAAGCCAAGATTTTTGTGAGATGGTGGAGCCCAAGTAAGTGCATTTTTCAACAGCTTCCAGGCTTTCATCATTTATTCTAACTTCAGGAGGGCAGTCAACTTGACTACTGCCTTCGTTAGGCTAATGATCAGACCAAAACTGTCACAAGCACAAGCAAAGCAATCCATGGGACTTTGCAGTCCTGCTTCTGAATGACTAACAATTGACTACCTGTTTTTTGCCTAGTTTGCATAAACCACAGAAAGCTTAACATGACCGCTTTTTTTGATAGACACATTTTTGGTCATATGGGCTAAGTACAAACATTCAAGAAGTTAAATTGGGTTCAAAATAGCAACCTGATTTAAGCTTAGCTCAATCCAGTGCTGGCCTTACACTTACAGACCTGGTCTCAGAGACCAGCAATCGGTCTGAACCTGTAACCGAACAGAAGTTCCATTCACGCAGACCGGTCTAAAAACTGCAGAACCTGGTTTAAAATAAACCTGGATCTACGTATTATCAAACTCATTTGATTTAGGTCAACGTGGTGCATAGAACTAATGTACACTTTCCCTGCACAGCCCCGAGGCGGGGAAAACCCAGCTACTGGCCCTAGCCCCAGGACTGCTCTTTTCACTCTCCCCTTCCCCTGCATTGGTCTATTTTTTGCCCCCATAATGCTTGCTTCCCCCCAGCAAGCACTGTCGACCCCTATCGAACAAGCCATTCTGGGTGCAGCTGCTTTTATCAGCATTTGCTGCTGCCAGAACCAAGCAAGTCAGTCCTGTGGGGAAGGGGCAGGAAGGATGGGAGTATAAATCCACTGGGGAGTGACCCCCACTGCACCTATGGGTTGCACCTGCCCCTCTACACCATCCATATGTTGCACCCACCCCCTACCTGTGGGTCGCACCTGCTCCCCCTACCCCTTGCAGGTCACGCATGCCCTGCCACCCCACCCATGGGTTGTGCCTGCCTCCCCTATCCCTTGTTGGTCACACCTGCTTCCCCTACCCTACCCACGGGTCATGCCTCTCCCCATCCCCCAATGGACCCCCCCCCCCCAATCAGCCTGCAGGACTGCTAACCCCCTGGCTACCTGTCTCATCCTGACTTGCCTGATATTGGGCAGCCATTTTGAATCAATTTAACCTCCCCCTAATGCTCCCAAATGTCTGTACTTAGCCTTGGAGAGTTTGGCATGGCCTACTTTACTATCATTATTGCTTTTAAGTGAAGGATAGGAATTATCATCAATTTGTTTTTTTCACCAAATTTGGATATTTTTAATAATCATTTGTTCTTTTTATTGCTGAGCTGAAAATGGTTTTAAAATATTAAAAGTTATTGCTGAGCTGAAAATGGTTTTAAAATATTAAATCCTTCCTTTAAGTGATGGAAGGTTTTCTAGGTCAAGCCTGTTGTTAAAGTGTTCTGCACTGCCATGTAGGAGACCTGAATACAATTCAGAGTCCTTGAGTCTTACTTCCCCAGCTAACAGAGTGAAGAAATTACCTAGAGACAACATGCTAAGCCTCAAAAGAGAAAAGTTATGTGGGATGTGTGTACAGTGGGATTAAAGACAGAAGCAAGCTGTAGCTGGTGCCCACACCCCCTCACCAGTTGGCTACAGCTCTTCCTTCTGATGCTGCTTCAAACTCCTGCTCCGATATCATTTCTGCGTCCAGCCAGCAAGGATCCAGAGAGCTGCACAGCACATCAGCTAGTTTACACCACAGCTCAGCTGAGATAGCAATGCTCTGGGATTCCTTCTAGCCTGGCCCTTGGTTTTTTTTTCTCCTCACTTCCACAGAAAATAGAAGACAGCATCAAGACATTGGGGCAGGAATTACTGGGGGGGGAACAAAATACAAGTTCACCCAGGGTCAGGTCTGGAAATAAGGCTAATAGGTTCACAGTCCCATGGCTAGTGCAAAGAAGGCGGCATGAATGGAAGACAGGAGTTTTCAAGTAAGGGAACAAGGGAAGAGGATTGAGGAAGACACCACACCTTTGCCTTCATCTGTGGTAGCTGGGACAGGCAAGAAGGGGGTCTGTGAATTCTTAAAAATAAGTTCAAAAATCAGATTTCTGAGACATGGTAATAGGAAGAGAGGAGGATCTGGAGAAGATTGGTGGCCAAGCAAGCAAGCAAGAGAAGAATAAATGAGCTGGAGACAGGGAGAGGACAGAGCGGATAACAGAAGCAAGGAAAGGAGAGGAAGAGATGGTCAAATGAAGGAGAGGTTAAAAGGAAATGGGAGGAGAGATTAGAAGGCACACAGTCTTGAGTGGAAAAGTAAAAGGGATAGAAGAGAATATGCAGGGATGAATGAGAAAGAGGTTATGTGGCACAGTCATTTATTTATTTATTAATGGGTGCTGTGCTGTAGCACTGCTGATAGATAAGTAGCAGGAGTAAACTTTGTAGAGATGACTTGCACGTAAAACTTAACAACCCAAAGGGCAATGGCAATGTGAACTCAATAAGCCGGGTTATGAACTTATAGGAGTGATGTTTGGGGCCACTGAGTGGGGCACAAGAAAGTGACCATGGAGACTTGTGTCCTATTCCCATATTAGCCAGTGACTTGCTAAGTGACCTTGAGCAAGTCAGTTAATTTCATTGTGCCTCAGTTTCCCATTATACAGATATGAAACAAAAAATCCATTCGCCTTTATAGAGCACTTGCAGATTTATGAAAAACATCTATGAAGTTTAAAGTGCTATTTTATAGGATGTAAAATTGATATGTCGTTATAAATAACTTTTAAAAGATTTTGGTTACCTTTCTGCCTCTGAGTTAACTCTGTCGGCTCCCATCTAGTTGTAGGTTCAATGATAAGAATAGGTGGTGGTTCCATTTAACCACTGAGAATTCAGATACATTTTTAGCATCCAACACTATTTGTGAGACTGGAGTCTTTTGAAATAGAGAGGATGTGATCTATGTGCTCTACATCTGGTTCTGTAAAAAAATATGCACACTAAAAAAATAGCACACCAACTGCATTTTGCATTATCTTTTGATAATTCTACCATCTGACCTGGCCAAAAGTTGGAAATACCAAGATACACAAACATGTAAATAATGAAAAAAGTTAACTAGTGTTGTTTCGAGTCTCATTTAACATACTTTTTGAGTTGTAGGTAAAGGTTTAAGGTTTCTTATTTCTTCATCCTGTCCTACTTGAAAACTATTCATATAATATTGTTTCTAGTACTCAAGAAAGAGGAGAAAGGCACAGGCAATTGTAGATGTTTCAGAGCATTCCCTGTAACAGAAAAGAATTTGTATCATGAGCACCCCTTGTTCCCTGTTTTTCACTGTTACTAATTTGATACTAGAGTGAATATCTAGAATTACAGTTTTATAAGACTGGGAATTTTACTTACTCAGCAGAAGGTTCCCAACACAGGTTCTGCCTCAGCAGCGTCCTGAAAGCAGAAAGCATTTGTTTAATAGGAGTTTTCATCACATTGCCACATGACTTGGCCTCCAAATGTGCTGTCGTCTTATGCTACAGTATCATTTAAACTGGGAAAGAATAATAAGGTGTTATTTACTCAGTAGACTTACAATTATTCCACTAGATCTATTAATGTATATAATTTTAAAATACCCAACCTTCAAAACACTTTCTATCTTTAGGAATGATTTTGGCCTGTCAAATAAATTCCACTTTTAGAGACAATAGAGAGTAAGAATTCATATGCATCTTCCCAATGTCCCAGTATACCCCACTCCCCCAAACAAAACTGAATCAGAAGGGGATGTTAACCATGTGCTAAGAAAAGATGTTGCTCTCCATTTTGGAATCCATTCCAACACTGACCAAAAATGTGTATCCATATTTTTTTTTCAAACATCAAATATCAAACCCAGTTGGACTATATAAACCCAGAAGAATGTTCAATGAGTACCTCTGGTACTCATTCCAGTTCTTGTGATCAGGTAAACCAATGCATAGGGTTTAAAGAGAGTATTTTGGGAGACAGTTTGAGTTGTATGTGAGGTAAAAAAGGTTCTTCTGGTCCTAGAAATCATGCATCACAATTCCTGTTCTTAAGAGCAGTTCAGAACCCACTGGTGACTGAGCACCGCCCTTTCCACAATCAGCTGGCTAAAAAAAAGTTGATTTGATATGTTTTCAGTCACTTTTGACTTTGTAACCTCTTAAATGTAATTGGCATTATACTGAAAGCTTGATGTGACATAAGTTAAGAGAGGCTAGTCTTGTTATGCATGCTTTTATCAAAATAATGGAAAAGATTATTATTATGGATCCTCCAGACAGTTGACCACAAAGATGTTTTTAACAGTGGGAACTTATAATTGGTCACATAACTCCCACAGTTCTCATCCAGATGAAGCCTTTTGTTTTCAAGTGTTTTTCATTGTGGGCTCAGGCTAAATACACTCAGCTGATGTATGCGGAACTTCACACTGCACAGATATACAAAAAAACTAGAACTCTTGGTTCCAAAATGATACCTTTTATTAGACCAACTGGGAAATTGCAAGAAAATTGTCCTTTTCTGCAAGCTTTCGGGATCAAAGTCCCTTCGTTTGGCTCTGGGAAAAGTGTAGATGGTTCACGATGGTAAAAAGTCCCCATAGGTAGGAAATAAACTTCATTTTTACACAGAGGGAGCTGAAGATAGAAGGCTGTCCCTCTGGGTCCATGAGAGTGTCTTTGTGAGCTGTGTTGAGTAGCTCTTTGATGTGTTGATCAGGTAGAATTCCTTCCCTGGAGGTATCAGATGGCAGGCAGGGAGGTAAAAATCTTTCTTGTTGTTCTGCAATGAAGTTTAAAATCCAAAATTGGCTAGAATGCCATCTATACTTTTCCCAGAGCCTGATGAAGGGAATTTGATCCTGAAAGCTTGCAGAAAAGGACAATTTGCTTGCAATTTCCCAATTGGTCTAATAAAAGGTATCATTTTGGAACCAAGAGTTCTAGTTTTTTTGTATATCTTCTTGTCTCAGACTAACTCGGCTACCAAGTACACCCCTGACACTGTGTACAGACACACACATCCTCCTAGTCTCAGTGCTCTTCCCTGGGCCATCTACCCTTTATATTTTTAGTCCATTCTAAATGAAATGCCACCTAACAACTTTAAAGTGTATCCTTACCATCAAGTATAAACTTAGGTTTCCTGGACTAAGTGCTTAATTTTTACCAAAGAGTTGGGTGCTACTGGAGTTGCTTTTTATCTGTTAAGGACCAGACAAAGGGAGAATTCTTGATTGATCAGATTAAGAACAAAACAAAACTGTTCTTTATTCTTAAATTGATTGACCAGAACTATCAAGGTGTCTGTGTATACTAGTTTAAGTATTGCCATGGAAAGAAAATCTCTTCTAAGGGAGGAGGAGGGAGGGAGAAAGAAATAAAGAAGAAAATAAGTTCCTCATACAGTGTCTCAGAACAGAAACAGAGGAGCTGGTTTTTATTATTCTCCTTTTCTGATCAGTCCCATGACTGAATTGTCTTAACAACTTTGATACAAAATCAAATATTTCACTCAATCCTGTGTTTACTGGAAATGGCAAAATATGGCAATATCTAACTATAAGAAACCCTGTGTCTCCTCACATTGGTATGTTGAGTTCCCAGCTCAGTAATGCAGGTGCTTTAAGTACTTAGCAGTTCAATAGGATAAAAATCACCCCAGGCAAAGTGATTAGCCCCACTGGGCTCTACAGGAATTAAGACTTCAAATTAAGGATTAAGTTGTATTTAAATGGGGCATTGGATTTATACAGGCTGCTCTGCATAAGAATTAATTTCACCCACAGTCCTTTAGTAACACACATTTCTGAAGCACTTTTAGTCTTCAAATCTCATTGAAGATTATGAAGTACCTGAAAGTGTTTTACAAGCCTGAGTTACTCTCACAATCCTGTGATGACCATAAACATACCCATTTTACAGATGGAGACACCAAGCATAAAGACATTAGATACTATGCTGTCCTCAAGCAACATGTAGCTGACCTATAATAGTACTGTTCTAAGTTAGAATTGGATGCCTTTTCTCTATATGTGGATATTCAGCAGAGACTGGTGGCAAATATCAGTTTTTCTCTTGTTTTAGTCAGAGAAATACTGCAGTCAGTATTTCTTTGTAAAGGTAATTTTTTTCTACTCCACAGCCGTAGCGGTCTCTTTTGGGATATTCTTTCGTGCAAGACAATCAGTCTGTTGTTTCCTAATTATCTGACTGATGGAAAAGGTTGGTGCTCTGTTATTGGTTTAACTAAGAAGTTAATACAGATTAAATGCAAACTGACAGTAGAACCAGATGTTACTAACAGAGTGCAACCCAAGCAAATTGGCCATTTTCGAACCAAATCACAGATTTAAAAAATGCCAACACAGTAAAAGTGTATGCAAATATAAAGTGTTTTTATCTTTATGTATCAACACTCATGACCTAAATTATATCCATTAAAGTCCCTATGTCCACTGAGCATGCAGGAATCTGTACATGAAAGATTCACAGTGTATGCAAACCATGTGTAAATACCTATTTGCACGTGCCTTTACCCATTCTAGAGTAATTGCTCGTCTATAAATGCACGCAGCTTGAGATATGAGTTTTGAAAATGTTCCTGTGGCATGTCATGTTTCTTTTTCTTTTTCTCTTGTTTCCAATAATGTAATATAAAAAGTCCACATAAATTTATACCTTCCTGCTGCCTTTCCCTGACTCCCTGCCCTTCACATCGTCTCGTATGTATTTATTATTTTTGTGGAGTTGCCAACAGTGCTTTCTGCTCAGAGACCTTATGTTTTTCTAATGTAAAAGAAGTGTTGATGTGGTCACTGTTGAGTTCACTGATCCCAGTCACGGGCCAAGTTCTGAATACTTTGTGCTGTTCTGCCATTGCTAAGTATCCTAAGTAGCTCCACTAACATCAATTGAATTACCTTTTGTACCTGGCTTATGAGCAGAATCAGCCCCTGGCTTGCCTCTGGAACTAGCTGAACACTTACAATCGATAATTAGAGTGGTCTGTGATATGGGGTTGGGGTATGAAAACAGAAAAAAAAAAATGTAAAAGTGGAGAAATGTATATAATAAACTAAATCCAGATGGCTTAAACTACTAGCAAGCACTAACTTTACATCATTTTATCTTTTCAGCTTTGTATTTTATCATCATGCTGAAGTGCACTCATGTCTTTGCACTTTTCTAATGATTATTTTCTGCAAAGCAGTTCAGGCATGATTAAAAAATAGAAGACCTGACTCTTCAGAGGATAGAGTAAGAAGACTATTCTCTCACACACAAACACACACTATGCATTTTAGCTTACAGCTATCAAGTAGCCTTCAAGTTTGCAAACTTCAGCAATGACTCTGGAAATGGCTCCTCAGGCCATTCTTAAATTTAGTTGAAATGCTCAAGTCAGCTTCCATATCCTAGATTTACACTCCAACACTGTGTTTTTCCCTTGAGTGGACACATCCGAAAATCAGCTCCTCAGAGGGTGGGGCTACCCCAATCACTGCTGAGCAGTTAGTATGCAGGTATGTGCCCATTAACTTAATTGCTCCAAAACTGCAAGACAGTGAAATACATGCAATCTGGCAGAAAGGTGAATGGCTACAGCTTCAATTAAAATAGTATTCTTTTGGTGCCTTACCCTGGAACCTGTTTTTATATGCAAGAGGCAAGGAGTTTTTTGGGTGATATCTTTTACTGGATCAACTTTATCCCAAGTATATAGTCAGTCCAATAAAAGATAGCACCCCAAAAAAACTCCTTGCTTCTTGCTTCACTTGGACACTACCATTTTTATATATCAATATTTTAGTATAAATTTTGAAAACATCTAAAAAGAAAATGTAGCATCATGTCAAATTAACAGCACTTTGAAAGGGTGAGTCAATGAGCATTAGAATAAATTCCCTGAATTGTATCCATATCTTCCTTCTTCAGATAAGTGTAAGAAGGCTGTTAGACCCATTAAGTGTCCTGTCCACAATTTACTACGTGGGTGGGAAGAGGAAAGGATTGTTTATCTTCAACATATTTATGATAATATATTTTCTAGGATGAATGTAATGTGAGACAAATTAGAACTATGTGGATTAGGACATAGTCTGACACAGGAGTTATAGCAGATACATGTGTTTCAGCAGTTCCAGGATAGTTAATATTTGAAAAGCCTTTTGAAGATGCAGTCACCACCATATGAGGTGCTAAGTAGATTTATCAGGGCTTTTCCTTGAAGATTTAGTAATTTATCTCCACGTGTGATTCTTGCTCAAGTATGGTATTGTTCAGATGCTGATCTTTGATTTGATAATATTATCACTCAGTTCCTGTTTCAGCAACCCTGATGCACTATTACCAAACAGACACATTCTTTCAGTGGTAGCTGATTAGATGTTGATGCAAATAACTGAGATCTGGGGAAAGGGAGAGGCCTCCATTTGAAGAATTCCAGCTCAGTCTGGGAGGATCTCTCTGAAACATGTCTTGATTCATGTTTCTTGGATTGGCTTCTAAAAGTCTCCAGGCAGCCCGGAGCCTTGGGATCCTGGGCTGCTCATTCCATGAATGAAAAATATTGTCTTGTCTTCTAATCAGCGATAACCTTGCCAGACAGCTGAGAAGTGGAGTACATTCTCTGAAGACGATTACCTCTCCCAGCAGACTTAGCCACAGCATGCTGGCTAGTGAAGGCGTAAAGAGGGAAAATCTACTCCTTCCTTTTTGCTCAGCACAGACTCATATATTACCCTCTTATACTACCCTATAAATGCAGATCAGGGCTGGACACAGGCATGGGTGAACTGGGTGGCTGCCCGAGGCCTGAACAGAAAGGGGGCCCAAAAATAAAACAAAATGCAACACAAAAATCATTAGCTCTGGTGAAGGGGGACCTCATACTAAAAGTTCGCCTGGATACAACAGGAGTCTAGGTGCGTCCCTGATGCAGACACACATCCTTATGTGGAGCAGTCTGATGTTCTCTTGCTGCAAGATGAACTTTGGAAAGCACAATAACCTCCCTGAATACCTCAACCCGTGCAGAGAGTGCACCTTCGATGTGCCTCCACAGGACTGTGCAGCATGTCCCCAGTGGTGTAAAAAGAAGAGGGTGCTTCTTTGAAGGTGGCTTACACGCCGGACAGCACTAGCAGGGCAACTCAGGAAGAAGGATAATGTTAAAGGTTTGAATTGTATGCTCAGTTACGTGGATCTAGAGCTTTTTGCTGCTGTTTCATAAATGAGATTAAATAAATGACCCATAATAAATTACCTTATAATAGCATTAGTGCTGTGTATGCAATGCGAGCAGCCTCACGTTCATACTGATCAAAAGAGGAGTCACACACCTGAGGGCAGTGAGAGTCTCATTCTAAATGTTCAGATATGCTAATAAATCGAGCTTGGGCTATGGTACAAGGTATGCAATGAGAGTAGCCTCATGTTCATACTGATCAAGAGGAGTCATATACCTGAGGGCAGTGTATACCTCATTCCAAATGTTCAGATATGTTAATAAGCTGAGTTTGGGCTTTGGTACAGTGTTATTTTCATACATGTCTGCAAAGCAAATAAATGATTGGATGTCACATGGCCCTGGCCAAACAGCTGCCAAACACAAGATTATCATCAGTCCCATCATGGTCAGCTGCTTTCCTAGGAACTGCATATTAAATTAAATAAACTCAGTCTCACTCCATCATGCAATTGAGTAAGAAGGTTAAAAAACAACACTAAACTCACCACCCAGAGAAAAAAAAGTTGCCCTACATTCTATAAAATGCTGGTTTTCTGCAACATCATAAGGTCTGCAGCCAGGACTGAGGGCAGCTCAGCCCACCTCCACCCCTCTGGCTCTTTGGTGTTGCATCCTTTGTATCAACTCTTGCCACTCATCTCTCCTTCTGTTTTAGTTCTTTGTCCCTGTTTTCATTGTAGTTTCATTGTCTCTCTCTCCTCCTCCACTTTGCTTTCCTCTGTACTTGCTTTGGGCCCTAGCCCAAAGAAGCTGCCCCACATGCCCCACCCCTATAATGGCAGCCATCATATTTGTCACACTCTTCAGAAGGGTTGAAGTGCTGGGGTGTGAATTTGGGACACAGTTCAGCTGCTGTAGGATATCACAGGGAGCTAAGATGGGTATAATTCTGCCAGCTCTCGCAAGTTTATTGTGACTCTGATGATATCCAAGTATTGTTCTTTTAACACCAGGCCATAGAACCATGTCAAAATGTGAGACACTCAGCTCTAGTTTCTACATTTTTCATCTTTGTGGAGAAAAGCTTAATAAATGAATGGTTTAAAAGCCAGAGGGTAAATAAAAAATAACTCAAAATGTAGTATTTAAAACTACTTCTTAATTTTAAACTAATGTTGTTATTTTTTTCTTTTACTTTTTCCCGGTCTGATTCATGGGATTTGGTAGGTTTGGAACTGGCAATACTGAGGAAACCTTTGTAGTATGACAAGAGGAATGGGGGTTTTTAGAATTTAAGAACAAATCAGATGTGGATGGTTTTTCTCCATTGAATCAAAAAACATCAAGACAGCTCAGTGTTTTTGGTGAAATTATTGTTAGACTGCATACAAAGGGAAACTTCTTTCCAAGGCTAGGGACAGACATTACACACAAACCAGTTTAAGTGATCAGAAACTGGTTTAAACCTGTAAAAGAACAGATGTTCAGTGCACATAAACCAGTTTGAAAATGGCTGAAACCAGTTTGAGATAAACCTGGTTGAATGTAGTATCAGACTTAACTGATTTGGCTCAAACCTGTTTATGCAGTGTCTGTTCCAGACCCCTTCCTGGTTTAAGATAAACTGGGCTTCCCCAGCATCCGGGCATGCTCTCTGGGCTGGGTTCTGTGCTTCACAGCAGGGCTGGCCCCTCCCCTCTGCTGCTTCCTTGGAGCTCTGGCAGAGACTGCAGGCATCTGCTTGGCTTCTCCCTGATAAACAGGGATTATTCCCCCCACCCCTCTGCTTTGCACAGACACTTCTCAGCATTAGCTAGCAGACCACATGCTGGTTACGGTCCATGCTGTAGGAGAGATGACAAAGGCAATCAGGCTTTTTGGAGCTAATCAACAGGTAGCTGGTAATATCCTTCCTTGGAAAAGCTGTTTAAGACCCCCGCAGCCCCACCCCCCAAGTCTCCCTGGCAGCCCAGCTGTACCAGAGCCAAGCCACCAGAGACATGGCCATGCTACTTTTGGAAATGCCCAGGAGTTTTAAGAAGAGTGGGACAGGATTATACAGCATCATTTCCACTGGGATAGAGGGGTGACAATATTCCTGTCCTTGCCTCAGTCTGCCTGTTGCTTCTCTGGGTCTTCCATTCTCTCCACTAGGACAGACCAATGACTCCCAGAGCCTGGTAGGGAGAACAAGCATATAGCAGAGGCAGCTAATCCTGTTCTTCTACAAAGGGGGAGAGATCTGTAGGCAGGGGATGCTTCCATGTACTGATCCAGGGAGGATAATGCAAGCCAAAATGCCTCAGAGTGTTACAATTAAATTAGTGCAAGAACTAGAGTAAACAGTAGAATATTCTGGACAAAAGTTAAAAGCCAGAGATCAAAAAGTAACAGGTTACACACACACACACACACACGGCTCACAAAGGCCATTAGCATTTAAGTCATACAATACCTATAGACAAACCTAGAAGCATTATTCACATTAGCTACTTCACATCACTCCCTTTTGGAATAATTCCCTGCGTGCATCTGTTTTAGTTTAACCTTACTCTAAGTGAACAGATGGGAAAATGGGGTGTTCTCTAGACTGTTAGACAAAGACCAATGTCTCTCTGACCCCAACCTCACTAAACTTTTCTTTCTTTTTCATGGTTCCAGTGATTGAGTTTTTGTACTTTTATTTGATTTGTACTTTTACTTGTACTTTTATTTCATTTGACCAGTTTTTGTCCTTGTTGGATTCCCAGCCAAATTGACCAACAGAGTCCGGCACTTTCACCGGTCAGCCACTAGATTTGTGACAAACCTAGGTCCACTCAGCATCAGAGCAATTACCTTGGCTTCCAGCAAGATCTTATATGGACTTAAAGGCTTACTTTTAGCACTTAGGAAATGCTACAGGCTGGTCTGTCATTTATTTTTTATTTGTTTGCTCCCTGTTCTGGTCCCAGTCCTTTTACTGTGTTCAAAACAATCCTTCAAGAAGGAGCTCTTATTTAATGAATTTGACTCTTTAGGGCTAGAGATATGTTGGTCTTTGCCTAACAGCCTAGAACACCACATTTTCCATCTGTTCACTTTGAGTAAGGTCAAACTGAAACAGATGCAGATGGGCAGTTGTTCCATGCACCACATGCTCCAGGACCTGCACTGCATATTGTTTGGGGTCCTTCCCTTCATGTGCTGGATCCAGCACCCATTCTGGCCCATCTGAGATGTAATCATATGTAGCTAGCTCCCGCTCCAGGGGGTCTGGGACTTACTCTGCATGCAGCCTCCACCCCAAACTGGCTGGAGCAGGCATTACGAGGTTTGCATTCTGACCCAACAAAAGCAGGTGCCTCATAAAATACAATTCCAAACTGGCTGGAGCAGGCACCACAGGCACTGAACCTGGCATGAAGGGGAGGGGCATCCAAGGGCCCAATCTGATCCACAAAGCAGGCCCCGTGCAGTTCATCCAGCCTGTAGATCATCCCACAACACTCACTTGGCTCTCAGGAGGCCAGATGAGTTTGACACCCCTGCTATAATGCTAAGGATGGGCTAATTAGGTCTGGCACAGCACTGTAAAAATGCATTAATGCTGTTTACAGTTTCAGAGAGTGCCTGTGGCTTTCTTCTGAACCAGAAGCAGTATAGCTGTGTTTATATGACATCAGCCAGCATCATGCTGTGTCCTCTCAGGGGATGCAGAAGGAAGCTGTCTGGCACCTTCAGAACATTCACGAGGAGTTGACCAACTTCAAAATTAAGACTAAAGCCCCATTTCAGTGGAGACACTGAGAGACAGGCCCCAGATTTGGAACTATTGAAGATCCTGGACAAGTGGTCACTAATTAAATCCTTTATCCTAAGCAAAAGAAGCTATACTAATAAAAGTTCAGTTTTGCTGCTATATCTTTATCTGTACCGGGGAGTCTTGTGGCTACAAGTATGTCAATCGGGGATCACAGCTCTTCACACCCCTGACTGTGGTAGCTAAGACAGCAGAAGTCTGTAGTGCGGGCATAGTCACAAGAGTTAATATTGTACAATATCCCTAGAGGAGGTCACCATTTTATTGGTATAAAGGTGATTTTTATCAGCCATGTCATTCAATGAGAAGGGCATCTTCATACTAATAAAACTGCATCCACAGTAGGGTTGTACTAGCAAAACTATTTTAGTAAAATAAATAAATAAATCCCTAAACACAATAATTATACTGACACAAAAGCAGGGTATTGATCAGGCCGAAGGGCTTCTTTCTGTGTAGTTTAAACCAATTTCCAGCTGACTTAAAGTAAGCCAGAACAAACCTCATTTAAACTAAAATGCATGTGACTGCATCAGTTTTGTGTCAACTTACTAAATGGGTTTAAAAATGACACGTAGTTAAATCAGGCCAATTCTATGATATAGACCAGTGGTTGTCAACTGGGTGTACACGTACCCCTAAGGCAGGGATTTTCAAACTTCTTTAGGGAGTGTACCCCTTCTGGGTACACTTCTGGTGGAGGGAAGGAAGGATGGCGGACGGATGTGGAGGGGGAGGGGGCTTGCACGCAGCACCAGTGTGGGGTGGTAGATGGCAGCGGTGGCTGCCACATGTAAGCTCCCCCCACTCCCTGCTCTGTCCACCTGGCTGGTCAGTGCATGTGCAACCTGCAGACTGGCATCACTGCCCTCACCCTGCCCTGCCCCAGCTCTGATCCTGAGAAGCAGTGGTGTGAGGTGGTGGGTGGTAGTGCTCCATCTCTGCCCACCTGCACATACTTCCTAGCCCCTTTCCAAGTACCCCTGGGGGTACGCATACACTCGATTGACAACCTCTACCTTGGGGTGCTTAAAAGGATCATAGGGGGTACGCAGAATGAATGTGGCTGATAAATGCCACATGCATGTGCACAGCTGCAGCACAGCATGCAAGCAGGAAAGAGCACAGCCTGACCATATGGAGAGCAGCTGGGTCTGGCTGATAAGTCTGTTGTGGAGGAAGG
>NW_005842120.1:2102438-2104638 GCF_000455745.1 Alligator sinensis | reverse complement strand
GTGGGGGAGGGAGTGGGGCTGGGGCAGGGGTTGCCCATTCGGGGCAGGGTGTGGGACTGAGCCATGCATGGTGGGGGCAACTCCTGCTGCTATGTATACCCCTGGGAGGTATACATGCCCCTGGATCTGCACACAGGGCAAGGAAGGGTGCAGCTGCACGCTGGAGCCATGGTGGCACCGGGCTCTTCCTGGCAGGGGCTGGGCTGGACTGCAGTTGGGGCAGGTGGCGGAGACACTGGGAGGGGGCTTGGGGGGGCTACAAAAAATTCTGGAGTGTCTGCAGCCTCCTCCTGTAGCCCTGGTAAAGTAGGCCCCTGTGATGAGGGAGGGAGTGTATTAAGTTATACAATATCCTTAAACAGCCAACATTCTTATGACCTAACTAGTAAAATTAAATATATTTCCTAATATCTATGATATGGAGAAATGGGGTTGGCAGATGTCTGTCAAAACTATATATAGATTTTTTTCCCCCTTGTTCTTCTCATAAAGCCCTAGGAATCTTGCTGTAAAAACTTGTCCTCCAGTGCCCATCAGCTCTCCCCAACAATTAATGTTTCCTTTTTAGAAGTATACTATTATGACTTGTTTTCTCCCTTTTCAGACAGTAACCACAAGGCCCGATTGCCCAAAAGAGGGTGCAGTGAAAAGGAAAATCTACAGAACATCCTTACTGGGAGAATCTCCACCAGTGTTTAATTTGGATCAGGACTGTCCTCAAAAACCACATAAACCTCAGTCGCTCTGGGGAATGTATTTTACCTTCAGGTAACCTTATATTGTACTTAGAAACCTATCATTTGTTTCTGGTGATATAAATCATGTGTGTCCTAGCTCATAGAAAACAAGCAAAACAAGTCTTTTAAATGGGACATGTCCCTTTCCTTACATGCTGTTTGTCAAGATGCATGCAGTGAAAAAATATATTTTCCCCAAGCCTCTATTTCTGTTTTGGGCATGCTCCACTAATCTGTGCTGGGATTTTTATTTTTTCAACCAACCAAATAAGATTATATTGAAGTTCATACACGGAAGTAAATCTTCCAGACCATGCATGCAGAAACAAACATTTCCAGCTCCACAAGGTAGTCTTGCTTTGCCTGGTAGGCCAGATCTAGCACACAAGTCATATTTCAGATATCTTCAAACTCTATCCATGTTTTGATTAAGTTATTGACAGAATGCAATGCTTCTTGGCACTCCTGGATTGCTACAGAACAGTCCTTTAAAGGAACAGTGTCAGGATTAATGCAAATTTAAAAAAAAAAAAACACTGTTGTTAGATTATGAAAAGTGAATTAATTTTGAAGGCTAATTTATTTCTTTATTAATGTTCTTTGTTTCCTTTCTGAATTGCATTCAGCTTGGGTTCTGTAAACAAACATAAGGTTCATTTTTGTTGCTAGCTTGGATTTCCCCCCCCCCACCCACCCATTACTTGCACTTCTGGGCTAAGTACAGACAGTCAAAAAGGTCAAGGGGGATCAGTTCAATCTTCGCAGGGTTCTCTAAACTGCATAGATTGAACCAATAACAAACTCAACTCACATTCAGTTTTCAGTTGGGAAAGGCAGCCGGATATTTGCACTCATCCAGGCCAGAAAGGAGGAGGGAGCTAGAGCACACCTCCCAACCTGCTGGCCATTGCTAAGCTAGGCTGAGGCCAGCCAAGCTGGGGCCATCCCCAACTGACTTCCCAGCAAACACCCAGGAAGGACACACCAGGGAAGGACCCCCTGTCCCGGTGCCAGGGAGCTGCCCACATGGGGGGAGCCACCTTAGGGGGTTTCCCTTGGCCTGCCCAGGATCCCCCAAGCCCTGGCCTCTCCTGCTGCGGGAGCCTTAGGGATTCCCTCCCACCCCCTCCTCTGCACAGTCTGGCTGCTGCTCAGCCAGCTACACCTCCACAGGTGGGAGAGGGGAACAGGAGCAGGAGGGGGGAATCCCCAAGGCATCCTTCTGTGCAATGCATCCTGGGATGTTGGGGGACTGTGACCTAACTTGAATCAAGAGGGGATTTAGGACAGAAGTTTGATAGATCGGTTGAACCTAAATCAATTAAGTCTGATACTACATCCATCCAGGTTTATCTTAAACTGGGTTTGGCCATTTTGAAACCAGTCTGTGTGCACTGACTTTCTGTTCTGTTACAGAATTCAACTGGTTTCCAATCACTTATACTGGTTCATGTGTAATTTCT
>NW_005842120.1:2098435-2102428 GCF_000455745.1 Alligator sinensis | reverse complement strand
CTTTCCCTAGTCCTAGGTCTCTTGCACTAGTATATTGCTGCAATGTTTGCATTTTCAAGTGTAGCCAAAGAACATTTAAGTTAAAACACAAAACCTATTTTCACTAGAATAAAGAATATCATGGAAATATTTCTGTTGATCCTGGACTTCTTCAGAGTCTATACACATATCCAAAATTATCTGAAAAGATTCCTTTTAAAGAGGCTTCCTTGATAAAGATTATTCTCTTTTTATTAAAATCCCCTCAGAAACTGATCTTCAAAAAATAAAAGTATACAGAATTAGTGTTGTGTTTGGAGCATGAGAAGCTTAATTATGCATAACTGACTTGATAAGAGTTTTTACCCTTATTTCTATGGAAATAAAAACAGGCGCTACAACATAGTTTCCCTGAAAAACAGGTGTAATTAGAAACTTACTTAAAATCATTCCAGACACTTAATATTGCTTTGATAGCTAAACGCATCTTTAATATACCAATATAAAATTATATATCCGTACTGTCCAGTGTCATAGAAATGTCTGTTGCCCACATATTACCCCTTCCAAAGATATTTGTAAAATGATTTTGTTATGGATGGGTGTGAACATGTACATTAAAATATTCAAATTTATTGAGAAAATTATTTTTTTGTTATGGGTTTCATTTTTGAAAGAGAGACCATCATGCAATATTTCATTAATGGTAATACAAAGATACATTTGCATTACAGATGATCTTTCCTTAGAATTTTGCTTTAAAGTTTTTTTTCTTTAATCTGGTCAAGTGCTTCTGAATAGCTCCTTCTTAGGCACATGGTATGGAGTATTAGGCAACAAGTGAGAGATGTGCCTTGAAAAACAGGATGTATAGTCAGTTGAGGTTTTTTTCCAATTCACTTATGTCTGGTATCAGGTTTCAGTAGCCAGTGTTGAATTATTTATCGAGTTTCAAAATGTGGAGAAATATAGACTCTCATATTCAGTCCAGACATAAGCAAGAGGGCTGGCACAAACTGAACAAATATTTACTAAATCCACCCTGACTTTAGAACTGTGTAACCTGCCTTCTGTATAATGAAAGGATTTAAAATGAACATTCCCATTCACCTACCTATTAGCTTCTGTCGCCAGAGCAAATATATTTACAGTACAAGGAAATTAGCCAAAAGAGCAGTGTCATATTTAATAGGAAGAATCTGCATTATGTTTTAGATTAATAATGAACAAATGGGTTACATAAAGATAAAAGACATTTTCAAAGTCACAAAAGGATGTCCAGTTTTCAACAGGAACTAGATGTAGAACCAAAATTTATCCTTCTGAAACTCTCATGCAAATCCTATTTATTTCTGGGTGTGGATGATTGAATACATAAAACATTGAAAACTGGAAATGGAGACATTGTAGAACAGTTCTGGACCTGGAACATGATGACATTGAAATTCAAACTATCAAAAGTGAAAATATCTGCATATTTAAAATATCCCTGTGTACTGTGCTAGCAACAGGATGTTCTTTCTGTTTGGATAAGAAATTAATGTGAGATTCAAAAAGAAACATGTAGAGCATAGCTATACTCAGTACAGCCTCTATATTTATGGGTGTGTCAACAATTCTGTTATGAAAAGCAACCGCATGGATTTAGGTCTCTGCCCTAAGAATTGGTGCAAAGTTAAATGTCACACTTGAAAGCACCGTTAGCCACTGGGGACATTCCCCACTCACACTCTCTCCCCACTCTCATTTTAAACATGGTTTAAATCTGTCTGACTATATTTAAAATGATCCAAGTGGTAATAAAAGAGAAGAAGTTTAGTAGTTTTAGGCCCTTTTAGGGTTCTTGTAAAATCACAGGTAGTTTACAGAAGATTTAAATGATGGCAAGAATACAGGCTGCTCCATAAAGTAGGCCAGTGACTTTAATTTTTTTAAATAAGGATTATTATTATCAAGATGTTTATTAAGATTAAAGCTCAGATTCTCCCTCTCCCTTGCACGAGTGCTTTGGAGAAGAGGGCATGAGGAGCCTTTGACATATTTATGCTCCCTCACAGGCTAGAGGCAAAAAATTTGCTCTCTCCCACATACATGCACAGAAACATAATTGCACCATTACACTTTTCTGTTATTATGCTGGGGGCAGTTGTAACCTAGCCACTTTACCTCTGTATTCCTCTCTTACTCAACCTTCTGTTTTTTTTCTGTCAGTTTGATATATTATGATCCTGCAGTCAGATCCCATTGGGAGGACCACTTATATGCATGCAGAACCACATTTTAATCATGGGACTCTGCACAGTCACCAGGGTGCAGATCTAATTACAGCATATGATGAGTAAAAGCTAATACTTTTAAACAAAAACAGTTCTCTCTATTTTTAGAGGTTTCCTTAAAACCTCATTGAAGTTGTCTGCTACCCTTCATTTAAGATAGCTGTGGAAGCCCTCTGGTGTCTTTATAGAGCAGGGGAGGGCAATTATTTCAGGTGGAGGGCCATTTACCAAGTTTTGGCAAGCTGTCAAAGGTCACATAGGTAGCCTTGCCCCTTAGCAGGTGCCTCGCCCCCTGGTTGCCATTTTGTGACTGGAAGTCCCGCCCCCTAACCCCTGACCTTTGCCACCACACTGCTCTCCCCTTGCACCCAGAAGTACTCCTTTCAGCAAGGGGTTTTGCCATCTTGGAACCAGAAAAATACCAAATTATATTCTAAAAAAAGTGAACACCTAAAACATTCATTAATTTGATTTCAAAAAATTTTTTTTGTCCTGGTATACATGCATTTGTGTAGTGTACGTAGAAGTGATTGTATATATTAGCTTAAAATGAAGTCTTACTCTTATATATTATGTGCGGGTGTCATGGCGGGGTCCTGTAGGAGGGCCGTGATCTCCTTAAGGCCCCCTCTCCGTGTCAAGTTGGCCCAAGGGCACCCTCTATTTCTCTCCCGCCACGTCTTTGATGATTTAAATCAGCTGGGAGGCTGCCTTCCGCCCTCTCGGACATGTCTCTATGTTTATTCGGACCCCGTGGTTTCCCGGACTCCTCGTTGATCTTGTCTTACAAATGGGTGCTTTGGGGCACCCTAGCCTTATGGGCTATGCGTGGCTCCAACCACCCCTGATACCACGCCCCAAGCCTCGCAGATGGAATTGACGTTGGACTGTCACTCTTGCTCTACATGCACTGCCGCCCCCTCCTGGGGCTCTCCTCGCCCTCTCTCGGGGCCTTTTCTGCGCTGTCGCCCTCTCTCGGGGCCTCAACACACCCGTACTGGGGCTTCTCTATAGTGCTCCCTCCTAGGGCTCGCCACGCCTATGCTAGGGCTTCTTAAAATGCTGCCCCCTGTCTGGGGCTCTCCGCACCCACACTTGGGCTTCTCAAAGTTGCCCCCTTCCTGGGGCTCGTCACGCCCACACTTGGGCTTCTCAATTAGGCACTCCCCTCTCCGGGGCTCGCCGTGCCCAACTTGGGCTTTTCTAATAATGTCACCCCCTTTCTGGGGCTCGCCACGCCCGCGCTGGGGCTTCTCAATAGTGCCCCACCTGGGGCTTGCTACACCCACACTGAGACTTCTCAAATGCCCCCTTTCTGGGGCTAGGGTCTAAGCACCCCGTAAGCTGTGCCCTCACTGGTGCTGGGGCCCCCACACCACTGTGGGTCCCTTTATGAGGATACTGCGCCTGCTCTGGCATCCTCACACTTCGTTGTGAGTCACCAATGAGGATACTGCACCCTCACTGGCGCCAGGGTCCTCACACTCCGTTGAGAGTCCCCGATGAGGCCTCCTCCAACCCCCTTATAGCTTCACCCAAACCACCAGTGTAATAAACAACAAAATGCTACAGAAACTCGAGCCTCCTGGCTATAACATAATGTAAAGCCGCCTGGCTAAACCATGTTGCACAAACGCCCTAGAGCGGCCATCTATAACTCTGCTCAAGCAGTACCTGCAGGTCTCGCTGCTTCTCACATCCCTACTCCAGGAGCTCCTGCCTCTGGCTGCCGGCCGGG
>NW_005842120.1:2086973-2098405 GCF_000455745.1 Alligator sinensis | reverse complement strand
GCCTCTGCCTCCTACAGGCAGCTGACCGCTGGCAGGTGTGGGTCATTTGCTCCCTCCAGTTGCCCTGGCAACCCACAGGTGGGCTCCTATTCCCTGCTAAGGCTCTTTCTCTGGCAGTTTCTGCCCTCTCTAGGAGTAGAGCACCTTAGTGCTCTGCGACAGCGGGGTATAGGTTTGTGAGGGGCTGTGGGTGTGTGGGTATGCGGGGTGTGGGGGAGGGTATGGATGTGTCTGTGGGGGCTGGGTAGGTGTGGGCAGTGTGGGTGTGGGGTGAGGAAGCATGTGGGGGTGTGAATATGTGGGGTATGGGTGGGAATGGGGTTTGTGGGGGCCTGTGGGGGGGGGCTGGGGTATGTGAGGGGCTGTGGGTGTGGGGGTCTACATGTCTGGCTGTGTGAGGGGGTATGTCGGTGCATATATGGGGGGGTGGAACTCGCCCTATGAACACACAGTTCCTCCCTACACACACACACGGTCCCTTCCTGCGCGCACACACACGCACGCATGCACATGCCCCCCCTAGGGTACTGGTGTGCACCCCATGCTCCCATGGTCCGGCAATGTAGCCAGGAGCCATGTGATGCTGGATGGGGCAGGGCTGGCCTGCTGCATCCTGCTGATGGCTCCTCCTGGGTCCTACTGCCCCTGTCTCTTGTCATCTTTGACAGGCAGCCAAGACCAGATAAATATTTTCTAAATTTTTTAGGGGCCTCGCAGGCCAGATAGAATTGCCTGACTGGCCGGATTTGGCCTGTGAGCCACACTTTGCCCACCCCTGTTATAAAGGCAAGTAGCTTCCACACAAAACAGAAGGACAGGAAAATCATCTGAAATTTGAACAACCTAGGTCAGTGATCCTCAGCCAGGGTGTCATGGCACTGTTAGCACTGTTAAGTGTGTGAACATGATTCACAAGATAAACCCAGATATTTCAAATAGGAATCAATAGTGTCAAAAACATTCTGACTTCTTCTCTTTCTGAATTCTTTGTGACACAATAATTGCTCCATCATTTTTCTCTAGTCAAAAAAGAGTGAAAACTAAGAACTGACATTCTCTAAGGGGTGCCTTGAGTCTATTGAGGGGTGCCTTGAGTCTAAAAAAAGTTGAGAACCTCTGGCATATGTGAAGGGGGTTTGGCTGTGTATTGTTTGACTAGGCCAGGGTAGCTGAAGGAAAGAGAGATGACTCTGTTGGAAAGCATGGAGACTTATAGCTGAGAACCAGAAACAAGAAGATCTGAATCTGGACAGCCACAGAAGCAGGAATAGCATATCTCTGAGGAAATACTGAGAAGAGAGAAATTTAAAATCAGGTGTTGCTTGAAAGAGTCTGTGAGTTGAGAACCTGTCTCCTGTTATTTATTTCCCCCATGCTGAAGGAAACTGAACTTTGCCCCCCTCCCCACTCCCCAACACACACAATGAACAGTACTGGATATATTCAAAATAAAAAATACAGGTCTCCGTTGCTTATTTTTCCTTCTAACTGGAATAATAATCTGTTAAACCCTGGATTTTGGCTGGTGTTGGATCAACAGGACCAGTGGTATTTTATTAAAAGTATTTTAAACACTTGTGTAGACAAGGTATAATCTGTCAGCAAATTGTTAAGGTGTTGTAGTCCTCTCTCAGGGTAAGAATGGGAGGCGGGCCTAGCTTAAAAATTGTCCTACTGTCTCACTCACATCTATTTATTTATATCCAAACTTACAACTTTATTACTGGTTATGCTGCCTCATTTTGAACTGCAGCTCACCTATGGACCTTTTTGTTTCTATAGTAATACTACTAATAAGAAGCGCACAGTATTAATAGAAGTGCTTACAGAAGCTTTGTTTGCAGTACAGCTCTGGATAAAACTGTATCCAAACAACAACCTAAAGTGATGAAATACTGTTCCTTGGACTTGTAAGGTGTCTTTCACACTATAGATTTCTATCAAAATTTTAACTAATGCCTGGCATAGTTGACTCGGCACAAAGTTTGTGCATTATTGTTGTTTTCCTTAGTGCCATCAATCTACTTCAGGCTGTACCTGATACAAGATACATCCAGTAAGTACTACAAAAATTTTGAATTACAAACAGGATAAGCAAAGAGCATGCTGGGCAGCATGAAATCCACAGGAGGGAAAGGCTTGGATTTATTAATTGTCATTAATATAATATGTAATTCCTATTTTGACTGTTAAGTGTTGTGTTTATAAATAATTCTTAATTGTGCTTATCTGGGAAACATAGGAACCCTAACTTTATAGATGTCCCATGTTTCTACCAGTTTGTGACCAGAGATTTTTTATTATGTGTATCAAGCCATAGTTAAGTTACACTAAAATTCTGTTGCTGTGTGGAGAGGACTACCCAAGTATGCCTGTGTAATTAGGTTAGCTACTTTGCTGTCACATGGTTGGGGTTTTTTTGTTTGTTTGTTTGTTTGTTTGTTTGTTTGTTTTTTGGCTTTTGCAATCATGTTAACAGCTTTTACTGGGAAACAGAAGCAGCTCTTAGTCCAATACAATTCTTCTTGCTTAGCTACTCTGAATATTTACTCCTCAGGCTTCTCTCTTTATTCCAAATCTACTTGTCTAACAAGTCATTGTCTCTCCCTTTACACTCCACTTCCAGTCTCTCCAACAGGCTCTAAGTCCCTGTCTCTTCCCCAGCCCGGGTCTTCCTAATTAGCCATTCCCAGATCTCCCTCCACTTCCCTGCCTCCTTGTTGCAGACTCTTTGACTAGGTTACAAAAGGTTACAAAGTCCTAATTCCTCAAATCCTGGCTTCATAGCTGATGTTTCTCTCTAGCCATAGCTCCTACCACTCCACCACAGTCATCATTCCCACTAGCTCATGGGCCTGGTCTGTGTTTTGGTCTCCTCATCTAGTCTCAGGGTGTGGACACACAAACCATTTGGAGCCCTTTCAAAAGGGGAACATTTCAATTATGTTCTTATAGTTTCATAGTTTCATAGTTTCAGGGTCGGAAGGGACCTAATAGATCTTCTAGCCCGACCCCCCGCCAGGGCGGGAGAACAACCCAAAAACACAAACAAAACCACTCACCCTAAAAACAAAAACGGGACTCAAATGAGTCCAGCCAGGTAAGTATCCAGCCTCTTCTTAAAGATCCCCAGGGTAGGGGCCAGCACCACCTCCCTTGGAAGTTGGTTCCAGCTCCTAGCCGCCCTGACTGTGAAGTAGTTTTTTCGGATGTCCAATCTGTACCTCCTCTCCATCAACTTGTGCCCATTATTCCTTGTTATGCCAGCAGGGGCTAGGGGAAACAGCGTCTCCCCCAAACCCTTCTGGTTCCCCCTAGTGAGTTTATAGACGGTCACCAGGTCCCCCCTCAGCCTTCTCTTGTGGAGGCTGAATAGGTTCAAGTCCCGCAGTCTCTCACTGTAGGGTCTGCCCTGTTGTCCCCGGATCATGCGGGTGGCCCTCCTCTGGACCCTCTCCATGTTGTCCACATCCCTCCTGAAATGGGGCGCACAGAACTGGACACAATACTCCAGCTGCGGCCTGACCAGCGTCGCATAGAGGGGGAGGATCACCTCCCTGGCTCTACTCGAGATGCACCTGTGGATGCACGACAAGGTCCGGTTAGCCCTGCCAACCATGACCTCGCATTGTCGGCCCATGTTCATCTTGGAGTCAATAATGACACCAAGATCCCTTTCCGCCTCCGTGCTCTCAAGTAGGGAGCTCCCCATCTTATAAGTGTGCTGCTGGTTCCTACTACCCAAGTGCAGCACCCTGCACTTGTCCGTATTGAAACGCATCCTGTTCCTGTCTGCCCACCCCTGTAACCTATCCAGATCCTTCTGCAATCTCTCTCTCCCTGCTAGCGTGCTCACCTCCCCCCAAATTTTGGTGTCATCAGCGAATTTAAACAGGTTGCTCTCCACCCCAACATCAAGATCGCTGATGAAGACATTGAACAGCGCAGGGCCCAGGACCGAGCCCTGAGGGACTCCACTACCCACCTCCCCCCAAGTCGAATATGATCCATCCACCACCACCCTCTGAGTGCGACCCTTCAGCCAATCTGCAATCCATCTGACCGTGTAGGCATCTATGCCACAGTCGCCTAGTTTATTAATTAGGATGGGGTGAGAGACGGTGTCAAAGGCCTTGCTGAAGTCCAGAAAGACTACATCCACCGCGACACCTGCATCCATGGCCTTTGTGACCTGATCATAAAAGGCAATCAGGTTGGTCTGACATGATCTCCCCCTAATAAATCCATGCTGATTGCCCCTGAGCATCATCTCGGATGCCGGCCCATCACAAATGTGCTCCTTGATGATCTTCTCAAAGAGCTTCCCCAGGATTGAGGTAAGACTGACGGGCCTATAATTGCCCGGGTCCTCCCTTTTCCCTTTTTTGAAGATGGGGACCACATTAGCTACCTTCCAATCGTCTGGCACCTGGCCCAAGCACCACGATCGCTCGTAGAGCCGTGCCAGGGGCCCTGCAATAACCCCAGCCAGCTCCCTCAGCACCCTGGGGTGGAGAGCATCCGGACCCGCTGACTTGAACGCGTCCAGCCCCTCCAGAAGCTCTCTAACCCGGTCCTCCCCAACCTGAGGTCTGAAGGCGATCCCCTCGCGTCCGGCTTCTATCACAGCAGGGAAGTCCCGGTCCCTGCACAAGAAAACGGAGGTGAAGAATTGGTTAAAGAGGTCCGCTTTATCCTCTGACGCAACCACCAGATTGCCCCGCATATCCTGCAGGGGCCCCACATTACCCGGCGCCTTCTTCATCCTCCCAATATATTTGAAAAAGGACTTTTTGTTATCCTTAATCCTGGACGCTAATCCGAGCTCTATCTCCGCCTTGGCCTTCCTAACAGCCCGCCTGCAGGCCCGAGCAGAGGAGGTATACTCCTCTTTGGAGATTACACCCCCCTTCCACCGGGCGTACGCCACCCTTTTGGCAAGCAGGCATTCCCGGACACCCTTGGTGAGCCAGGGGGGCTTTTGGACACTCCTGCCCGCCTTGCTTCTTGTCGGGATGGACACCCCTTGGGCCCCGAGTATCGTTTCCTTAAGGAACGACCACTCCTCTTGGACGCTGAGTTCCTCTGCCCTCAAGGACCCCAGTTCCTCTCCCACTAATCTCCTCATCTCACTGAAGTTGGCCCTCCTGAAGTCTAACCACCTTGCTGTGGGCCCTTGACACTCTACGCTGGATGGTGAATTCCAGCACGCGATGATCACTATTGCCCAGGTGGTCAAGAACCTGGAGGCCTCTTACCAGGTTGTCGCCTGCGGCCAGTACCCGGTCCAGCAGAGCATCTCCTCTGGTGGGACTGTGCACCTCCTGAATCAAGTGGAGGTCCTGCAACTCGGCCAAGAACCTCCTGGAGCGGTCCGTCCCGGCTGACTGCTCCTCCCAGCAGATGTCCGGGTAATTAAAATCGCCCATGACAACTACATCCCTTGCTTTTAGTGTCTCCGCAAGCTGGCCTGAAAATTCCCTGTCCAGCTCCTCCTCCTGACTGGGGGGTCTGTAATAGACCCCCACCGTCAAATCCCTCTCGCCTTGCCCCCCCTGGATCTTGACCCAGATCATTCTAATTATGATGTGTGAACAAGATGAGAACAATTCACATGTAGCAAATGGGCTCCAGTTTTAATACTCCTTCATCCAGGTTTAAATAGGGTTACCATATTTCCAGGTTCAAAAAAGAGGACACTTGTTGTTGGGGGGGGCGGGGATAATATAATTGTGGGGGTGAGGGGGCAGCGATACACCTGTGCCTCTCACTTCCAAGCCACAGTCCCCTCTCCCCAACTCTTCTCCTGCCTCTCATTCCCAAGCCACAGTATCCTGCCCCCCCAGACCATGCCAGTGCCTCTCGCCCCCAACCTGCAGACCCGTGCCCCCCCCTCCCCTGCTGATACCCCTCACTTCCAATCCATAGCCCCTGGCACTGCCTGTGCCCCGTGCTCCCAACCCACAGTCCCCCGATCCCCTAGCGCCTCTCATGCCCCAGCCACAGTCTGCCCCAGCCCTGCCAGTGCCCCTCACTCCTGCAGTCTCCTCCTGCCCCCAGACCTACAGCATTTCTCAGCTGCCCTTTCCCTGCAATCACAGGCACTGGCCCTGGTGCCACCAGCTAAGCCACAAAGCTTCCTGCTGTCCCTGAAAAGCCCCCTTGTTCCCTTCCCCCACTGAAGGGTCAGGCGCCTCCCCACACATCCATCCCCTCCACACAGCCCGGCCACACACGCACACACACACACACACACACACGCACACACACACGCACACACACACACAGAGTCCCCAAGCCCTGCCCTCCAACCCCCACCCTCATAGACTTACGTGCATCCAGGTGCCATGGCTGCTTCCATCACCCTACCTGGCTGCATGTTGGCCATATGCATGTGCATGCGCAGAGCACTTGATGCCTTCTGCCTCCAATCACCCTCCCTCCACTCCTTCTAACCCCAAGAAACTCCTTGCTAGGGCAAGCTGGGAAGTGCTGGGAAAAAATTCAGTGCTGAGCAGAGCAAAATCGCAGACATTTGTTAATATTTAAAAAAAACGTCCAGACAGAGATGGGAGGACCCAAAAAGAGGACATGTCTGGGAAAACCTGGATGTATGGTAAACCTAAGTTTAAGAGTGGTTCTTCTGCCATCTCAGATCCTTTTCCCAGTCTGGTGTGGTGAGAAGAGAGGGTAGAGTTGCACCTTATAGATTAACCAAAGTGTGTGTGGGTATTGATATATAGCACAGGCTTCCATAGTGAAAAGAGTCAATGATTAGGATGATGATATTTTACCCCTAGATACCTTCGAACCCACATGTAAGACAATCATGGAAGACAGTTATCCTCAACTGCAAGGGATTGCCAAAGGAAACTCTTAAAATATATCCTTGGCTTTAAAATCACTTTTCACTCGGTCATAAAAGGACCACCAAAGAACTGGTTCATTAAATCCTCACCAAAACTAAATTGTTCTCTAATTTTAGTACCATGTATCTATTTGATTAAGGCAAGACTTTATATGCATGAACTAAGTTCAGGCAGTATTTGGCTATTTTATCACGGCTAAGACTGACAAGCCAAATGGAAGATTGACATAGTTTCATAGTTTCATAGTTTTAGGGTCGGAAGGGACCTAATAGATCTTCTAGCCCGCCCCCCCGCCAGGGCGGGAGAACAACCCAAAAAAAAACAACCACTCACCCTAAAAACAAAAACGGGACTCAAATGAGTCCAGCCAGGTAAGTATCCAGCCTCTTCTTAAAGATCCCCAGGGTAGGGGCCAGCACCACCTCCCTTGGAAGTTGGTTCCAGCTCCTAGCCGCCCTAACTGTGAAGTAGTTTTTTCGGATGTCCAATCTGTACCTCCTCTCCATCAACTTGTGCCCATTACTCCTTGTTATGCCAGCGGGGGCTAGGGGAAACAGCGTCTCCCCCAAACCCTTCTGGTTCCCCCTAGTGAGTTTATAGACGGTCACCAGGTCCCCCCTCAGCCTTCTCTTGTGGAGGCTGAATAGGTTCAAGTCCCGCAGTCTCTCACTGTAGGGTCTGCCCTGTTGTCCCCGGATCATGCGGGTGGCCCTCCTCTGGACCCTCTCCATGTTGTCCACATCCCTCCTGAAATGGGGCGCACAGAACTGGACACAATACTCCAGCTGCGGCCTGACCAGCGTCGCATAGAGGGGGAGGATCACCTCCCTGGCTCTACTCGAGATGCACCTGTGGATGCACGACAAGGTCCGGTTAGCCCTGCCAACCATGACCTCGCATTGTCGGCCCATGTTCATCTTGGAGTCAATAATGACACCAAGATCCCTTTCCGCCTCCGTGCTCTCAAGTAGGGAGCTCCCCATCGTATAAGTGTGCTGCTGGTTCCTACTACCCAAGTGCAGCACCCTGCACTTGTCCGTATTGAAACACATCCTGTTCCTGTTTGCCCACCCCTGTAACCTATCCAGATCCTTCTGCAATCTCTCTCTCCCTGCTAGCGTGCTCACCTCCCCCCAAATTTTGGTGTCATCAGCGAATTTAAACAGGTTGCTTTCCACCCCAACATCAAGATCGCTGATGAAGAAATTGAACAGCGCAGGCCCCAGGACCGAGCCCTGGGGGACTCCACTACCCACCTCCCCCCAAGTCGAGTATGATCCATCCACCACCACCCTCTGAGTGCGACCCTTCAGCCAATCTGCAATCCATCTGACTGTGTAGGCATCTATGCCACAGTCGCCTAGTTTATTAATTAGGATGGGGTGAGAGACGGTGTCAAAGGCCTTGCTGAAGTCCAGAAAGACTACATCCACCGCGACACCTGCGTCCATGGCCTTTGTGACCTGATCATAAAAGGCAATCAGGTTGGTCTGACATGATCTCCCCCTAATAAATCCATGCTGATTGCCCCTGAGCATCATTTCTGATGCCGGCCCATCACAAATGTGCTCCTTGATGATCTTCTCAAAGAGCTTCCCCAGGATTGAGGTAAGACTGACGGGC
Organism: Alligator sinensis; assembly: GCF_000455745.1. Lineage (NCBI taxonomy): Eukaryota > Metazoa > Chordata > Crocodylia > Alligatoridae > Alligator > Alligator sinensis. Next base: position 2,089,913 of record NW_005842120.1, on the reverse strand, counting down.
CTATAATTGCCCGGGTCCTCCCTTTTCCCTTTTTTGAAGATGGGGACCACATTAGCTACCTTCCAATCATCTGGCACCTGGCCCAAGCACCACGATCACTCGTAGAGCCATGCCAGGGGCCCTGCAAACTAAAAGTCTTAAAAGCCTTGAGGAGAACTGCAGACAGGTGGGTCCAGAAGGAAGACTGAAATGATAATTAAAATAGAATACTGTTCTAATGGGCTACTGGAGTAATTTCACTGAATCAAAGAGGAACACACTTCCACTAAAGGATCCTAACACAGAATACTGATTGGAAAATCCAGCTGGAGCTAGTTCCAGAAGCTTGGAGTAAGAATGTATAGCACCACTAAAAAGTTAGAAACAGTGAGCAAGCCTTTGCTTGCTGAATATTTCATTAAACAGCCTGCTGGCACATGGTAGCCAGCATAGGCTTTTAGACTGTAACTTCCTTCAGGCAAGGACTCTGTTCTGTGTTTGGACATCAGTACCTACTAGGCTTTGGCTGCTAGCATTGTACAAGTTGCTTTTGCCTTTGAAAACTTGTGTTCAAACTTGTGTTGCCAGAGAAATTATACTTTCACATCTCTTAATACTGGTAAGTAGGTATATATCCATAATACAGAGCCAGGCCACAGCCTGGTGGCTTACTGAAAAAAGGAATATCACAAGTTAGGAGAAGACATACTATCAGAACTGGCCACCACCTTGCTGTGGGCCCTTGACACTCTACGCTGGATGGTGAATTCCAGCACGCAATGATCACTAGTGCCCAGGTGGTCAAGAACCTGGAGGCCTCTTACCAGGTTGTCGCCTGCGGCCAGGACCAGGTCCAGCAGGGCATCTCCTCTGGTGGGACTGTGCACCTCCTGAATCAAGTGGAGGTCCTGCAACTCGGCCAAGAACCTCCTGGAGCGGTCCGTCCCGGCTGACTGCTCCTCCCAGCAGATGTCCGGGTAATTAAAATCGCCCATGACAACTACATCCCTTGCTTTTAGTGTCTCCGCAAGCTGGCCTGAAAATTCCCTGTCCAGCTCCTCCTCTTGACTGGGGGGTCTGTAATAGACCCCCACCGTCAAATCCCTCTCGCCTTGCCCCCCCTGGATCTTGACCCAGAGCACTTCAGCTTGCCCTTCCCCTGACCCCATTCTGATGGCAGAGGATGTGTAGTGCTCCTTGACATAGAGTGCCACCTCCCCCCCTTTTCTGCCACATCTTTGGGCATTAACAAATGTCCTTACATAACACACATGATAGTATTGCTGAAGTTTTAGTTACGTTTTTGGGGTATGAAAATGTTAATGTTATATTCCTGTCACTTGCTATGTGCCATAAAAAGGAGCCATAATTTTTACATGAGCTGCTCTGTGCTGACAAAAGCAGTGGCTATATCTGATACACAACAACATAAACCATCTTTTCCTATCTTTAGTAGATTTCCCAGTGTCCCTTAGTTTCCCAGTGTTGCTAGTTTTCACTGTGTCTTATGTTCTTCTAAATCCTTTTCTCTTGGAATCATGTTAAAGTGTGAAAATTTCAGGTTTCATTTAATAACAATTTTTCTTCCCCCCAACATAAGAGAACAGTTTGAAAGCAAGAGTCCTAAAGTCTTTAAAACCTAAACATATTCTTTCTGAAAATCTTATGATTTTAAACCCATGATTTTTTTTTTAGCCTAACTCATGATGTCTTAGGTAGGCTGGGCAGTACTGAAGAATAAGTGTTTATTGTTTTGTACCAAAGCAAATTAATCTACATTTCATAAGTGTCTTAACTGTAGAGACAAATACGGTCATGCAATCTTATCTCATGCAATGCTCAGCATCACAGAAATAATGTCCAATAGCAATAGGCAGAATTAACAAAAATAGTCTGGAGCTACCCAATGAAACTCATTGCCTCACAGTGTTGTGGAGGACAAAAGTGTAACTGGGGTCAAAAAGGGATTAGACGAATATATGGAGGGACAGGTCTGCCAGGGGCTACTCAACACAATGGATAGGAATGTGAAATGTAACCTTCTCATGGTGTCTAGGTGGGTGGAAAAGGGAACTGATCACTCTGCACTGTTTCTTACACTCCTCCTCTAAAGCATCTACTACTTGCATCATGAGTGACAGGATACTAGGCCAGATGGATCTTTGGTCTGACCCAGGATGGCAATTCTTGTGTTACTATGTAGCATATAACAAAGATACCCAAGGGACTACAGGTGCAGACAGAAGTGCAGCTCCCAGCTGTAACTCAGAACAATTTCTGCAAAGTGTTCCATGAACGTTATCCTGGACCAAACAGAAGTTCACTGGTGGTTCCAGGGCAGACAGGAATCTAGCTGCCCACTGGGAGCCTGCAGCCAGGCTCCCCTTCCAAGAGCCTGAGCTCTCTGCCAGTGCTCACTGTTTTCAGAATGGATGGGGGGAAAGGCAGTAGCGGGAGCTCCTTCTTGGAGCCCTCCAGCTGGTGCTGAAGGGTGGGGTGGATGAATTGGAGGCCCCTCACCTTGCGGGAAGCTCCAATACACCCATCCCAGCCTCCAGGGGGGCTGAACTCCCTCTGTTCCCTTTCTACCCTTCCTTTCTGAAAACAGTGACAGGTGGGAAGCTCACCAGACACAAGTTACAAAAGATGCTACATTTTTAAACTTCTTTATCTGATACCTCATACAATGAGGGGTCAGCTTTTCACCCAACTGGCCATTTTTGAAGCTGTCTGCAGCTGTACACTTGTGTTTGGTCACAGCTGTAAGCTGCTTTCTGTGGCCAGATTGGGCAAAAATTGTCATTTCTGTCTGCACCCTACATTTCGTAGCAAACGCTGAGCTAGAGTCAAAGTTCACAGAATAAAGTGCAGGGTCTTGTTGCATCCTCCCTTGTGAGGATTCCCAAATGCAAACAACCCCCCTCCCCCACACCCAGTAAATGTCCAAGCCTTAGTTTCCCA
>NW_005842120.1:2081000-2086941 GCF_000455745.1 Alligator sinensis | reverse complement strand
AAAAAAAAAAAAAAAAGAAGCAGGAGAAAACAAAAGTACCTTCTTTCAACAGCATAAACATCTAATCTGTTTTAATGTTCAAATCACACAAGATATATACAGGATCAAATCTTTTTCTCAAAGCATTGTGATTCATTTATGAAATTTTTTCCCAATATACCTGCTCGTTCAATCACTCTAACTTAAGGACACAGCATGAACCAATAAAATCTGCTAACCAGAAAATTAGAAAACTCTATTTGCATTCACTTGTCCTCATGCAGCCCAAATCCTACAATTGGTGGATCACCTTTGCTCTTTCATGAACCACTATTCCTTATCTAGGAAGGTATCAGATTACTGATTTTTTTCTTATCTCTTAAAATCCTAGTTGTTCTTCTAAAAGCCATGATGCCCTATAAAAAAATCCAAAGCAAACATACAAAAAAGAAACACAGCTGGGAGCAACTTGCTGTGTAGGGTTCCAAAGCCTCACAAGAATATTATACCAACAGAAAGTCCTATAGTTTAAAGTCCCAACCATGTTGCAATTAAATGCAGTGTTGGAGAACTTGAGTACAACAGAATATACCCTTAAGGTGATTAATACACAGGGGAAATTAATTCCTTGGCAGTGTCCTATTAGGAGAGGGGCAGAATTCCTGTCTTTATAGTACCAACCTAGGAAAGTTCTTCCCAAACTTGACTAATCCTGAATGATAAACAGGAAGCCAGTATTACATGGAAACCCTAAGCCCCTGGACCAGTTACCTCCCCCATCTTCAGAGGGCCCCTGGATTCCTGTGGCAATCCTCAGAAAAGATGTCTGGGGCTGAATTAATTTTTTTTTTGTACTTCTATCAGATGAGAGGGGCAAGTGATACCCCTGCACCAGCTACCTCACCCCTCTTGGATGGGACTGCCCAGATTTCCTACTTTCCTCTTGCATTTATACTGGATATCAGAGAGCCTTCTGCAGAACTTGAAAAGAGGAAGATGTGGGCTGTGCTGCAGTGGCACCCCAATCCATATCTATGTGAAGGGGCTGAGATTCACACATGGAGGACCATTCCACATATGGATCTTGGGGCAGGGCAATCAATCTGAGATTTTGCTTGTCTTGTGGTGTAGCTGTCTAGACAGGAACAAATACTTTGTCAGCTAGTTTTCAGTCTTGGAATTTCTGCAAGCCTGGTTCATGCTAGTACTATAGTATGACAGATAGTCACACTACAACAGGCTCAGTGTCAAATACTAGGCATATTTGGAATTAAAGTTATTTGCAAAGAAGCACCCAATTAAATAACTTTTTACAGAAAGTAAAGCAATTCCTAGCAGATTTAAGCACCTGTTTATTTGTCAGATTTATCTGCAGACATAGAAAAAAATAAGCGGTATGGCATTTTTCACATGTATTAATAGTATTTTAAAATATTTGGAATAAGCAATAGATAGGATAAATAAATAACATGGACCTTTATTATTCAAAGGTGAGCCAGGAAAACTGACAAAATTTAGGAAGAAACCCATTATATACAGAAAAAAATATTCTGTAACCATCAATTATGAGGTTTTTTTCCCTTCAAGCACATAATACAGATTTGGTCAGAGGCAGCTGAGGGAACTAGGTAGACAGTCATAGTTTCATAGTTTCATAGTAGCTAGGGTCAAGAGGGACCTGAACAGATCATCTAGCCTGACCCCCTGCCACAGGCAGGAATGAATGCTGGGTTCACAAGACCCCAGAAGGTGATCATCCAACATCCTCTTGAATTTGCCCAAGGTAGGGGCGAGGACCACTTCCCTGGGAAGTTGGTTCCAGATTTCGGCCACCCTAACAGTAAAATATTGCCTTCTGATCTCTAACCTAAACCTATTCTCCATCAACTTATTACCATTGTTCCTCGTCACCCCAGGTGGTGCTGGGGAGTAAAGGGCTCTGCCTATTTGCTGTTGATCTCCCCTGATGAGCTTGTAGGCAGCCACCAGGTCCCCCCTCAGCCTCCTCTTGCTGAGGCTGAACAGGTTCAGGTCCTTCAGTCTCTCCTCATAGGGCCTGTCCTGCTGCCCTCTCACCAAGCAGGTGGCCCTCCTCTGAACCCTCTCCAGGCTGGCCACATCCCTTTTGAAGTGCAGCGCCCAGTACTGGACGCAGTACTCCAACTGCGGCCTGACCAAAGTTGCATAGAGGGGGAGTATCAGCTCTCTGGACCAGCTTGAGATGCACCTTTGGATGCATGACAAGGTATGGCTGGCCTTGCTGGCTGCGGTCTGGCATTGGCAGCTCATGTTCATCTTGGAGTCAATAATGACCTCACTGGCTCGACAAAACTCAATAAGTGGCCCTCTACTCAAAATAATTGCCCGCCCCTGTTCTATGGAAAGCTTTGTAGAAATTCTCTCCTTATAGTGCTTTTCAAGTAAGCTCTTTGGGTGGGATTTCACCATGCTGTGTGTGTTCATTCATGTTGAAATCAATGGGAGTTTTACCATTGACTTCAGCGTGAGCAGATTGAGGCCAATGCTGAATCCTTTCGAAAATGAAACCCTTTACAAAACCTAGCTGATATTTTTCTTACTACTTTTTAAAATTTGTCAGTGTTCCTAGCATAGCCATTGCTAAATCATCAGATAGGCTGGCCAACATGATTTATTGTGCTCATGAATTATGTGATTTATGTCTGAAGAAAGGTCTGTTGATCGCAGGAGCATTCTTGGCAAGGACTGATAATAGTTTTATCAGGGCCGTGAAACTGCTTGAAAGATAGATATATATTTAATTTTACAGTTACATGATGCCTCTTGAATTTCAAGCACAGACAAATGCAACCATGACTTGTACCCAAGCAAAGCCGCCAAATCTACAGAACCAATTTATGAAGTGGCTCTAATTTATGGTGAATGGTACCTGGACAACCTCAGGGTCAAAGGGAGTGCGTGAAGGGTAGCTTAAGGTTACTTTGATCAGTTCACACTGAACTTCTGCCAAGTACTTCCTTGTCAGACTACAGGATTCAGGCTCACTGGTAATACACATATTTCTGAAATCAAGTGTCATTCCTCAGGCAGAAACATTCTACAGCAGTGGTTCTCAACCTTTTTTAAATTCAAGGCACCCCATGATAGATTTGAGGCACCTTTCAGTAACTTGAGGCATCTCTCAGAAAATGCCATCTCTTAGTTTTCACTGGGTTTTTTCTACTACATAAAAATAATAGAGCAATTCTCCTGTTACAAAGAACTCAGGAAGACATCAGAATGTTTTGAACACTATGGATTCCTATTTGAAAACTCTGGGTTTATCTTGCAAATCATATTTGCACACCTAACAGTGCTAACATTGTGCAGCACCCCATGTCACCCTTGAAAGGCTCTCAAGGCACCCCAGGGTGCCACAGGACCTTGGTTGAGAATCGCTGTTCTAAAGGATTCTCTGGCTCCCCTGAAAGTAGGTGCGAGGTGGAGGAGGAAAGGGGGATTGAAGGTCCTTGGTGGAGGAAGATAGCTGTGACTGAGGGGAGGTTGACCCCAGGGCAGATTTTCACTGGAATTTGTTGAGGGCTAGGTGGTCATCTCAATATAGGGTACAGATTTTGTCAGTTGTTTTTTACCACGCTCTATTATCAAAGCATTTGATCGCTTTATCTTTTTTATACCATCTGTCTTCCTTGCAATACACCACTCCGTTTTCGGTTATTTTACCAAAGGGCCTGTGGTAAGTCGTGATTTCCAGGCAAATAAATAACCTGAGCATACCCATTCAGTACAGTAGGGGAATCAAGAAACTTGCACAAACCCGGGGTGTATCTCCGGGAGCACCCCAACACCAATGGTTTATGTCACACCACATCTGCACATGTTGAATGACCTTGACAGCACCCAGGATAAACCCATATAATTGTTAATTGCTCTACTAGGGACTGTAGCATCTTTAACAAGATTAGTGTTCTTAGTTCAACCAGGGCACATCTACATGTGTTGCTATGGCAACATTGTTACTGCGCCATGGTTTATACTGCCTTTTGGAAGTACTAAATCATGGCACAGTAACAGCCCGTACTGTGCCATATGCACAGCACACGGTTATTTGTTATTTTTAGCAGCTACTTTGCAATAGCGACGCACTATGCTGGGGGGAGCACGTTGCTACAGCAAAGTAGCTGCTGGTCACATGTAGATGTCTGTGGGCACTGTGGCATCATAGCACATTGCTATGGCGAAGTAGTGTCACATGTAGATGTGCCCCTAGTCTCCTACTCTGCCAGATAAAAGAGACTAGATTTCTGTCAGCTGTGCCTACATTCCCTTCCTCCCCTGCCACCCATGCTCTCACACTGAGTGAGAATTCAATCTTCTAATCGAATTAAAAATCACAGGGATGGAAACAGACTAATGGTTAGCAATTCCTGCCTGAAAATGCTCACTGGCAGAGCAGCACAACAGCTAAGCAAGCACCCAACCTCATAAAATCTTTTCAGTTTACTTGGTATTAATTTTTCCAAAACAGATGCTGTATATATGCAAAACCCTATGAAAATGAGCCCTTCTTCCTCTTCCCCTTTTTCTCATGGTCTATATCCCTTCCTTGCCTATTGCATTTTCCCTCTGCTTCCATTTGCTGCCTGTCTCACTGAAGTTCATGTCTCCCCCTCCATCTCTCCTCATACTCCCCTCTGCTAATTTCTTCTATTCCTCAAGCCTCTGTCTCTCTCTCCTCTCTGCCCGCTCTGGGGCTTCCTCTCCCTTCCCTGCTTCTCTTGCTCTCCTGATCCCATTTGGAAATATACAAAGACGGATTTTTAGCTCAGCAAAGCTTCACACATTTTCTGCTGTTTAAACTAAGAAAAGTTTTTTTTCTGATTTACCCTGGATGGGTGATATATCTAGCATAGTTGCAGGGTTGGAGTGTTGTCCAGGAAATATACCGGAAAGGGGTCTTGACCTTCAGTACTGAATGTAGAATGTACACGAGTCCAGTACCCAAAAATAAATCTTTGCTTAATATTACTCTGCAGTCGTGTATGACTAACAGTCAGACAGTATAATCCTTTCCTCTATTCTTTGCTACTGTGCATCTTTCCACAGACTTGTCCTCTGCCATTTCCTTTTTCTCTCCCTCTCAACCTAATTGAAAAAGGTGAAAACCTGTGAAGATTTCCCAGTATTACGACAGCCAGTTCAGCTTCATAAAGGTTAATAATGTTAGGGGATCTAGAATAGATGGGCTAATGGTTACTCACGAATGTTGCAAGCTTTGTGTTCATTAGATGTATCCTTAAAGAGGCAGTAGCTGGTCTATAATAGGACTCCAGTGTTAACATAGGGAGAAATGGAAATTTTTACAAACACTTGTTATGAGTAAAGAAGATCAGGATGAGGCTATTTATATTTTATTTCAAGTTCTACCACAGTCACCTTTTGTGACATTTTTTGTTTTATCCCATTACAATTTTCAGGTATTTTTTGTTGAAAGCTTCTGATTTAAGACACTGAGGTTGGCGTGTTGTTGTAGCCATGATAGATAGTCCAGGAAATATGAAAGGCAAGGATTTCTTTGATTATATCTTTTGTTGGACCAACTGTATAGTTGAGAGAGATGTTAGACAAGCTTTCAAGTGCAAAATGCCCACTCCGCATCCAAAATTTTGTCTAACATTTCTCCAAACTCCACAGGTGGTTCAATAAAAGCGGTCACCAAAAGAATGTTTGCCTCTTGTGTAGAGGAGCAAAACATTATTATTTTATTATTTCTCTGCCCCTGTTCTCTCTACAGCCTCACTTTTTTGCAGCTGTTGGTCATTTAAGGCAAACGTACCTCCCACTGAGCAAGTTCCCTACAAATGCAGATTGAGCTTGAGGCAAGAGGAAATGTGAGTCCTGAGGTCATTCCCAAAACCAAGCACCCGCCTGGCTGCACATAATTTGTTTTTTGTGTTTCAAGAATGATTTAGAAAAAAATCAA
>NW_005842120.1:2070114-2080990 GCF_000455745.1 Alligator sinensis | reverse complement strand
ACAAAAGATAAAAACAAGTGAATGCTGAAGATCATGAGAAGATCATATGGTCTTCTAAATCCCACTTTTAATTAGTGTTGTTTTTTTCGTTCATGCTTTTAGAATCTGCAGTTTAAACCAGAGTAAAAAGTGGGGGAGAAGGACTGGTATAGAAGGGAGATGACCTGTCCATGCAAATCTTAGTTATACAGAAGGGCCTTGATGTGTCTAATTCCATTCCTGGTTGGGAGAGAGAGAATCTTCTTCTCAAATTAAAGAAGTTCAAGAAATTTGCCCACTTCCTCAGGGAGTAATATTTCTGTCAGATACGAAAGCAGCTTCTAATCTGCTTTGACCTTGCTGAGAAATTTAAATCCAAATGTAGTAACATAGAAGCTGACAGGTCAGCTGAAAGAATTTGAAGTAGAGGGAGGATCTTATGCATCTTTTTTTTTCCTGCTTGAACTCTTATCAGGACTGCTTGAAATGCAATAGCATAGCAGTTCAGCTGGCAGTAGAAAAAACACCAGCTGTGTTACTGGGGTTTTTTTTAAAGACTGCTGTGGAGGGCATTTGCTGGACTGATCCAAAAGTCCCTATTGCTGTTATAAACAATACCTTTTTATATATAAAAACTTTAAAAGATGACCTACACACTGTTATTGCTGTGATGTTTTTAATGTACATGGAACCGTGGTGCCTTATAGATAGATACAGTATATGTATACCAGGAGTTCATAATCTGTTAGCCTGATTCTACTAAGCCTTCAGACTGGTCATACTGCTGAGTATTGTGAGAAGTCCCTTTGAAGTCAGGGACTCACCTGCCTGGTGTAGTTAACCTAATCTGATTACTCATGTGAGAAAGTTTTCCATTCAGTGTTTGAAGCATTTGGTTGGATATATCATGAGGTCTATAAAATACACAGTTGTTACTGCTTTTAGTTCTGTGTGTAATATTTGCTTCATTTTCTTTTACTAATTTGCCATACAATTTTTAATCAATGTTAGTGTCTTGCCATCCATTCTATGTTTAGTTAACAGAACTAGTCCTCCCACCGCTCCAAGCAAATTACCAATACAGGAACCAATGAGAAAGTAGATCAATTTCTTCATTCCAGTAGGTTTAGCACCTTCTGGGATAATGACAAGCTTGGTGCTGTAGAACCACATTTACCCTCTCTTTTGCTTTATTCCTATGTCAGTGCTCTCCCTTATTCATAAGTATATGAATACCACACAAAAATACAAACATGTGCTCCATTGGCCCCAGTTTTAATTTTCCATAGTTGACACTTTGGCAAACAAAGACAAATATTGTGGTAGTTTTGGAGTGTTGTAGCCATGATCATCCAGGAAATACATGAGGGGCAAGGATTTTTGTGTATAATATCTTTTATTGGACCACCTGCATGGTTGGGATAGACAAACAGCATTGGCAGATGTTCATTTTGTGGTGCGATGGGATCTGATCCCTGATCCCAACAATTGTGTCTTCTGCCATGCCACACTCGCATGACAGAAGGTGCAACTGTTGGGATGGAGAATCAGATCCTAATCATGTGACTGCCATCGTAGAGGGCCCAAGGCACAGGTTTTTAAGGGCTGGTCTAGGAGGATCAGTCGACTCTTCTTATATGGCAGCTGCAAAAGCATAGGCTTGGAGTTGAACAGATTGTTTTTAAAGGTCCCAGTGCACCAGGACCCACATTCAAATTAAAGCATCAAATACACAAAGATGTTCCATATTATATGTAGAACATCTTTGTAGCTCATTTGCCATTTTATGGTGCAATAAATTAAGTGAATGTGTGACATATTGCATGTTTATTGTGTGATTACCTCAACTTGTTAATCACACAATACATATAATGTCTGCTAGGGTCCTTAGACAAACTTTTAAGTGCAGTCCAATAAAAGAAATTACCCACAAAAATCCTTGTCTCTTACATAAAGAGAAGTATTATTTCTGATGGGTAAAGATGTATCAATTTAGTAATGTTAGTTTAGATTTAACAACCAATATTAAAAGTCTAGATTATGTTGTTTATTTTCTCTTTAAAAGTGATTATACAGCAGTTCTCTTCACTTCTGCAGAAAGATTATTTAGTGTGGCAGGGGACTATAAGGAAGTGTAGATATCTCTTAGGGTGCCTATACATGAGAAGAGAGGCTGCTTTGTTGTTCTGGAATGCCAGCATATTAGAGTAGACTTGATTAATTGAGTCTGCTGGAGTGTGTTAATTCCCCCCCTGCAGCAGCCTCCTGCATCTCGTGTATCAGCATCCTCATGTTTAAAAATGGCTGTGGGGGGTGCTTGTACTAAAGCTCATTGAACGAGCTTTAGTTCAAGCACCCCTGCTGCCATTTTTAATCACAGGGATGCTGATACATGAGACGTGGCAGTGATTTAATTAGAGTGGCTCTTGGAGCCATTCTAATTTACCCACCCCCCAACACATACATGTAAATGTGCCTTTAGTGCTTTACCAGATAGCTGGTGAGCCTGTGCATTTTTTTGCTCTGGAAACAAACAAACAAACAATGTTTTCATTACTTTGTATTACTGCAGCAGCTGCAAGCATCAGTCGTGGATCAAGGTCCCACTGTGCTAGGTGTTGTACAAATACAGAATGAAAAGATATCTTCTGCTTCTTTATGAAAATTAGAGACAGCAGATGAATGGAGGATTCCAAGGAAACATTGAAATGGTAGTAGCCAGCATAACACTTGAGCAGCTTAACTGTTGTCAGTTTTTTGGAGGTATCATGGCAAAGGACAGCTTTAATTGGGGGTCTGAGGAAGCTTTGCAGCATGAGGGCTAGCTTGGGAGAAAACACTAAGATGCTTGTTTGAAAAATCTAGTGGGTGGGCAATAGGAGGCCAGTGTCACAGGGCATCAGAGGCTGAGCCAATTTGAAGACAGTAACGTTAAACAGTTCTTAACTGCTTGTTGTTTTTTTCATTTTTCAAAGAGAGAACTAGTGAAGGATGCAAAGAGAGGAATGACATGGTCAAAGGAATGGGATAGGAAAGACCAGAGAGGCCATAATGTTGCAGTAGCTGAGGTATGGGATGCTGGTATGCCTGAGTTAGCATAATATGCAGATGTTAATTAGAAGCTGCAGTTTTAACCCAGGTGCATATCCCTTACTACTTTTTTTTTTAATTACATAGTTGTAGTCAAGTATTTTTGAGAGTAATACCTTTTATTTGATTAAGTGTTTAAATTGGGAGGGATATCGACAAGCTTTTGGGTATGAAGTATCCTTTCTTAGGTCTCGCAATCCTCATCTCTTTTGCACAATTTACTATCTGATCAAAATTATACTCAGCTTGGGAGCTTGTTTGCTTGTTTGTTTTGTTGGTTTTATTTATTTAATCATTAAAATTTATCAAGTAGAATTTTGAAGCTCACGATGACAGGGGCACCTTGTTCAAAATTTTATTTTTCTCTAATAACAGCTTGCTTTAAATAAACAATAAGCAAAACAACAGGCAAATTGTTTTAAGTGCACAGTCCCATTTACATGCAGTGTTGTGTGTTAGATTGGCACATATTTCTCAGCTCCCTAGGAGCATGCATTTTTTCTAACAGCAGTGTGCAATTTCCTGTCACACCTGGCCATGGTTGCAGGCATTCAAGACATCATGGCTGATGTGAATTTGGATCTCCATAATCTGAACACACTTGTATGGTCTGTTCTATGACACAGTCACATTTCAAGAGATATAGCTACAGGCTATTGTTTACGCTGACTTTTTATACCAGAAATGTTCCTGTTTGAATGCTAGTAGTGCAGCTCCAGTGTAAAGAGGACTTCCGACAGCTGCTGGTGATTTAAGTAGAGCAGTGGTTCCCAACCTTTTTTATACTGCAGACTGGCAAACTCACTCAAAGAATTTTGGCGGGCCGGGTATAGTATAGAAACAATCTAATTTGCATGCTAACATTTGAAAATAGGTAAACATGTAAATTTGTAAATATTTAAATTTGTACCTGGGTGCAGGTTGGGGCACCGAAGCCACAGGCACTAGGAGACCCTGTAGGGGAGGAAGCTGCACAGGCGGTAGCCCGGGGGGACCCAGCTGGGACTGCCTGGGAAGAAGGGGATCTGCTGCCTTCCCTAGGAGCAAGCAGCAGAGCCACCTCCTAGCCCTCCACCATGGGCATTGCCCTGCCCACATCCCCCTGCTCCCAGCTATTGGCGGGGCTTGTGGGGTCCTGCCTGGCCCAGCCCAGGCCCAGATACCTGCTCCGCGTATACTTACCTAGAAGGGGAAACACCATGTGTCTGGGTCCATGAATGCAGTTTTCCTTAAGCGTTCCTGGGGATAACTGTTCTGGCATGATTTAGTACCTGCCGAGGTGTTGGGGCATAAAGCCTGCTTTATGGAAATGGGAGGCTCCTCCCTAGCTTGCTTCTGCGACCATATGGCCGAGGGCAGGCGAAACTTGGGGGGCATCTGAACCTCAAGCCTCCGGGCTTGGGCCTGCACGTAGGATGCCCGCCAAAAGACTTTGGAAATATCTGAAGCCCCTGGTGGGGGTGGAGGATGTTTGCTGGTTGTAGGGCCACTTATGGTTTTTAACTGACTCACGGATTTGTACTGGATTTGGCTGATTTGGCTTGGAACATGAAAAATATCTTTAAAAAAACCCCCTGCTGCACAGGCAGCGCCTTGCCGGGCATGGCCATTGTGACAGCAGTGGGATGGGATGCATGAAGCCGGCCGGGAACCTCTGACGTAGAGTCTAACTTTGGAGTAGTTTTTCTCCAAAACTATTTTGAAAATAATGTCAAAGTGGTAGGGAGGTCAGGTGACCAGTAGAAAGGCCTGGGATTCTCCGCAAGTTCTAGGGAATAAGCACCTTGCCACTTCCTTGGGAACAAACCTCCCTCTGCTAAAAGAACTAGGAGAATCCTCTGTGGGCGAGTCTAAATGTGCAAGTAATGCATCTGAATTTTCTGCATAGATTGTCCCAATCTGCAGGTAGTTGGGAGACAGCATCCTGTCAAGCTGGGACAGCTCTCCCTACCTCCTGTGGCCCCCTGCTGCCTAGGCTGACCAGGAATAATTTGCTCCTAGTCAACGTCTTCTCATGTGGTATGGCGCATTAGTTAATGCACTGTTTTTCCAGTATTTGCATATAGAAGTACTAGAAAATGGTGCATTAGATTAATATACTTCACAGTAGTTGCTGCACACATGTACAGGGGCCATGCATAGGGGATGCACACGGGTGCACGTGCACCCCCTGAGCGTGGTGGTGCACCCCCTACAAAAAGGCGCTGCCGACACTGTTGGCAGCACCTGCAGGTGGTCGCTGCTTACCACCCTGCAATCCTTGCTGGCCAACGGCGCCCCCCCCTGCCACTGCGGGCAGCAGCTGCAGGTGTTTGCCGACCTTTGGTGGACACCGGCGGCGTCTGTGAGAGCTCTTCCGCTTACCACTGCCACGCTCCTGCCCCTGCCACCATACTCCCGCCACCTCTGTGCCCGCCCCAGCCATTGGGAGCACAAGTCATAGATTCATAGATTCATGGACACTAGGGCTGGAAGGATTGGAAGATCGTTGAGTCCAGCCCTCTGCCCCAGGGGCAGGAAGTCAGGAGGGACCATAGGATTTGTTCATGCACATGTAGACAGTGATGCTTTACTGCACATTAGATTAGAACATTCTGAGTTATAGTATGGAACACTGAAGGCCCTTCAAGCTTGTTTCTTCTCTAGAAGATGGCTACATTACACTCCTCAACATCTCTCTTAGTGGGGCTGACATGTTTTCTGTAGTGAAAAAAAAGTCTTTTGATGGTACTGGTCCTTTAAGCTACTGGAACATTGTAACATTATGACACAGACATTGTGAGGTGCCTGAAGCAATTTGAGGCCCATGATATTGAAGCTGGCAGGGCTAAGTGAAGAGGTAATGGCTGTTGCCACTGACCTCTTGGCCCTCTACAACATTCATCTATATGGTGGAATGGAAGCTTCAATGTGAAGATGGGAAAAAATCAAAGCAAACCAAGAAAGAAAAATAGAGACGATGAACCGGCAAGACCCCCCTGCAGGACCCAGATGGAGAGAGGGCCAGAGGGAGCTGGGCAGTCGGAAATGACCATAAACCCGGTAGGTAATGTAAATGGGGATGCTTGGAGACAAAACCACTACCCAATTCTTCAATATTGACAGAAAAATAACAGCAAAAGGGTTGGTACAAAAATAGCACCAAAAAAAAATAATCAAATGTTGCAATAAGCACTCCTCAGTTTGGCTCACATTGGTCCCCCTGAGAGGGTCCTGGAGCCCCTTTCTACCTGTTTAACCTTCAGCAGACATGGAAGCTATTCCTGGATAGCACCGAATACAAGCAGCCTTGCACAAAATACCGCAAGCTCCCCAAATGAAAAGCACTACAAATTTCACAGTTGCATTATTACTATTATTACTTCTACAGCATGGATCGTGATACAGGTAGATATATTTATTTGCTAGTCATGCATGTTTTATTTTTCATCATTGGTAATTAGATGAAGGAAAATGAATAAGCAGTTATTTATGGTCTGAAAATGGTATTTAGTGTGAAGGGCAGCATTGTATTACCACTGCCTCATATGCTTAACGCAGTAGTTCTTTTAATTGAACATGTCTTGACTTCCAGTGGGAAAGCCAAGTCTTTTAGCTTCATTTTGTGCCATCAAAATTGTACAGGTAATAGATTTCTTTTTTGTTAATTTATTCTGTAGCATCACATTTAAGATACTTTTTAAAGTAATCTTGTTACACTTGAGTTTTCCTTGATATCAGGATTCCTTCTGCCCATTTCTTGTTGTTCATGTGGAAAGTAAAGACTCCGTGTAAATACATGACACTTTTTGAAAAGAGTAAGAGAAACGCCCACTGTCTCATACGAAACAGGTTCTAATGTCTAAGGCTATGTGTGAGCTATTGAAAGACATATAATGGCTGCTGTGTTTTCTTACATGGTCACTGCCGGTCTAGAATTTAATTCATTATGCTGTAAAGCACTTTAACATACCTTGAATATGAAAGAAAACTCTGTAAAATCAAAATCTGTCCAAAGCAGATGAAAAGATTTTTTTCTTTCCCACCAGAGCACATGAACAAGATTGAGATTATTTTAATTAAATATTCCCCAGTTGTAAAATGAAGCACATCATTGCTATGAACGAGTTCGTATGAGAAAATTATATAAAACAAAGAGAGAAAAATATAGGTGCCTTGTCCTCAATCTCCAAAGCCTCTCATATTTCTGGATGACAGACTATGCAAAACAATAATTGTTGCAGTAACAGTCACCCATGACTGTAGTGAGGAGGACTAAAGTGCGGTTAAAATAATATTTTAGGTGGTGCTCCAGAATCTGACTGCCTTTGTGACACATTTTACCAATGGCTTGATTCCCTCATGATACTTGCTGTTCTGTTAGATGACAAATGATCCAGGAAAAAAATGGTAAATTAAGAAAAAAATGTTAGTAGAACAAACTAGTGCTTCAAAACAATGGGCTCTTGCTGCTGAATACATATGTAGAAAATAAATATTAATGGGAAGCTGAGAGTTTTAGTTTGAAAGCAAGAGATGTTGATTGTATTATTACGGTGATCCATTACAATGATTACAGTCTATTAAACCCCAGTGAAATAACTGTTGTATGTTTCAATAATTAAATAATGAGTGTGGGTACAATGGTTTCTTGCCCCATTAGTAATGCATTGATTGGTTTAGATAAAATGATGACTAATTTGCACATTCATTCAGAGACCATTTTATTCATAAAAAGAGTTTAAAATCCATTATGCCCTAGTTGGAAGATGATTTTTTATACTTTCTATGGTGAATAAAGTATTTGTATTCAAATTAAGTGCATCATCACATGTCTGAGGTGGATCATAAACACTTTAGGTAGGGGAAAGAACCTTTCTTATATGTTTTGTGAAAAAAATGCTGTGTACACTATAAATAATGAGTTTATCCAGCTGTCTACTTGGCAGATTCTACTTGGGATATTTTAAGATAAGTATTGTTTCTCTTTTGATACTGATACTTTTTGAAAGTAATGAATGAGAGAGCCTGCTTATATATTTAATGTGTTGGTTTAGTTGCTGTGGCATGGGAAAGGAAGTTGTGTTTGTTTGATATCAGGGCAGAAAATCCTATGCTCCTTGTTTTGCTCACTGCTGCAATTTAACTCAGCATGAATTAACAAGAGAACCTGTTCTGTATGAAAAAAGGTGGTGGTGGCAGGAGGGTTTCTGAGTTGCCTAAGCCATGGGACCTTTGTTGGATTTGTCACTAGCTTTCAACCACACTTCATCCCATGAACTAGGTATCAAGAGAACTTTGAACTCTATTATTTTTAAAAAGCTGCAATTAACCTTTAAGCAGCAAAAAGTAAGCCAAAAAGAACCAAAAGATGTTTTTCACTTAATTTCAATTAAAACTCATAGAATTACAGTCTCAGAAAGATGAGTACTGTAAAGTCATGGTGACCTTTAGCTGATTTCCTCACCATTTAAACTGTCTTATTTTGTAGAAAGCATAATCCTGCATGTTGACCCACAAAGTCAAGTCATGGTGGAGCCCTACTGACTTCAGTGGGGCTCCACTTGGTTCAGGAGCTCTCTGTGGGTCGATCAGAGGTTAACCTACTATGTAGTTCCTTATTGGAGGCTCTTAAATGAAGACGCACAGAGTACTGACATATCCTAAAACTGTTAACCCACTTTGAGAGTGATAAAAACAAATATCTAGCTTTTAAAAACACATACTCCAATTTCCCAAACTGTCCTCTTGGATTACCAAAAAACCCCAACCCCCCCCTCCCACCTTAAGAGCTTGTTTACACTGATGTCTCTTCACTCCAATAGCTCTTCGGTCCCAGCCGCTTTGTTTTTCCTAATGGAAGGTTTTGGCTCAATTCAGAAACAGCTTTTCTGTTTTTGTGAGACAGTGCCAATTAGATGCAAGAATCATGACCATTTGTCTCAGTGCAGAGACAATCCCAGATATGAATATGGGATTTCTTCCTTTCCCCACTATCTATTTTATATCATGAGAATACAGTTTCCCCAAACTGTACACATATGCGTAGCAAAGACAGGACTGGTTCCATTAATGTTTTTGTTCCCCAACTAGTTAGGACTAACTTGCATAATATTTTATCTCTGTATGTGTCCACTGACACACAGCTCATTTTCCCAAAGGACTATGGAAATAATTCCCAGAACTTCGTAATGGGAACTTTGCTGACTATAAAAAGAGGTGGAATGCAGGAACCAGTCTCCGCAAATGGCACAGCACTCCCTTTTTTTACATGGGGAAGTCCTTTTCAGACTGAACATGGGAGTAACATTTAGAAAGAAGAAAGCAGTTAATTATTCAGACTGGGATTTTGCCAAAATATCTCAAATGGTAATCTACGTCTGAAGGGGAATTTGATGTCTTCCTCTAAATAAAGCCTTGGAAGTCCCAGAGCCCGATGTGCTGAGGGAATAGAAGCATAGACTCATGGAAAACGTGGGTTGGAAGGGACCTCGGGAGGTCATCTAGCGCAACCCCCTGCTCAAAGCAGGACTATCTCCAGCTAGATCATCCTAGCCAAGCTTTTGTCTATCCAGGGCTTAAAATCCTTTAAGGGTGGAGATTCTACAACCTTACTGGGTTGCCTCTTCCTGTGTTTTACTACCCTTCTAGAGAGAAACTAGTGCCTCCTATCTAACCTAGACTTCCCTTCCTGCAACTTGAGACCCTTGCTTCTTGTTGTGCCATCTGCCACCACTGAGAACAGTCTAGCTCCATTCCCTTTGCAACCCCCTTCAGGGAGTTGAAGCCTGCTATTAAATCCCTTCTCAGTCTTCTCTTCTCCAGACTAAACAAGTTCAGTTCCCTCAGGCACGGCACCTTTCAGCACCTCCATTTTCCTTGGACGTTTCTCAGAAGAGTAGAGCAGGCCTAACGCTGTTGAAGTTAGGGACTGCTTAGGTGGTCAGCCCTGCGGCAGGAACCCTGCCTGTCCACCTTCTAGCAGACAAGGTTCTTTGGGTAAATCTGGTATCTTTTATTGGACCAACTGAGTTTAACTAAACAGATAAACCAGATAAACCAACTGAGTTGGTCTAATAAAAGATATCAGATTTACCCAAAGACCCTTGTCTGCCTATGTCGTCAGAGGACCAACATGGCTTATACATCTCCTAGCAGGTGCCCAGACATCTGAGCAAGGTCACGGTCAGAGAAACATGGAACAAGGAGAGGCAGGCAGGACTGCTGCATTTGAATCCGGGGACAGGCTAGGCCGTGGGCTTGACTCTGGTCACTGTCTTCTTACACCCCTTGGCCGACTGCTCCTGCAAAGGGAGAGGATGTGCCTCCTCCTGGCTTTAGGAAAGAGGAATGCTTAGTCAGACAGGCAGGGGAGAGCTGGGGGGGAGCCGGGAGCTGAAGGTCACTACACTGCCCAGCCAGTCATGGCACCAAGGCCCATTAATCCAATGTGAGGGGGGCAGGACGCCCCCCCAACCCACCCCGCTCCAGGGACCTACAGGCTGGCACAGGAGCGCGGGCTGAACTTGGCCGCGAGGGGCCGAGGCGGGCGGGGAGGGGCTGGGTTTTCCCTCCTTCCCCTGCTCCTTATCAGCCGGAGTGGATGCTGCAAGGCGTGTCCCGGGCTCTGCTCATGTGATGGAGCAGGAGGCAGCGCCGGGCGGGGGGGGAGGCGATTCCTTCTGTTCCTGAAAGGAGTTTGCGGAAAGCCGCGCTCCTGCAGTGGCTGCGCAGCGGCCGGGGCAGGCTCGGGGCTGCGCTATTGTCGTGGTGCGGCGCGGGAGCCCCGCGGGGCCGGGCCGGGCTGGGGCCATGGGCGCGGGCAGCT
>NW_005842120.1:2056886-2069357 GCF_000455745.1 Alligator sinensis | reverse complement strand
GAGGGTGTGATGTGTGTGTGTACCAGCGTGAGTGTGTGTGTGAGAGAGAGCTGTGTGTGTGTGTGTGTACCAGCGTGTGTGTTTGAGAGAGAGCTGTGTGTGTGAGACGTGTGTATACCAGTGTGTGTGTGACCGTTGTGTGTACCAGCGTGAGTGTGTGAGACACTTGTGTGTGTGCCCGTGTGAGTGTATGACCCGTGTGTGTACCAGCGTGAGTGTGTGAGAGACTTGTGTGTGTGACCAGTGTGTATACCTGTGTGACCAGTGTGTGTACCAGTGTGACCTGTGTGTGTGTATGTGTGAGAGACCTCTGTGTGTGTGTGTGTGTGTGATCAGTATGTACACTTGTGTGTGTGTGAGACCTGTGTGTGTGACCAGTGTGAGACTTGTGTGCGTGAGAGTGAGACCAGTGTGTGTGTGCCCCCAGCAGCCAGGCCCCAGGGGCTGTGCCAAGCCCCCCCCTCGCGCCCGCAGCCCTGCAGGCAGTGGTACCCAGGGCTGCGGCGGCGGCTGGCTCTTCTCCTTGCTTCTGGCGGAGGCTGCAGGTGGGAGGTGCGGCTCTGCTCAGGCACCGCCCTGAAGCCCTGGCTTTTCCAGCAGGGAGGCTCCCCTGCAAGTTTCTCAAGCTCAGCACCGCCCTCCCCAGCCACTCCTTCCCACACACCCCTGAGGACAGACCTCCTCCCCAGTGGAGAGCTTCATGCTGGGGCAGACATGAGCGATGCCTGCAGGTTTTGAACAAGCTGGCAGTTACAGTAGCACTATAGTTCCATATCCCCTCCTGTATGACCATAGAGGAAGAAAAACTGTGGTTATCTGATGGACCCACATTAAGAGTTTCAAGAGAAGGTTGGGTTCATAAAGGTGTTGGGCAAGGGGACCCGAAAACAAGTTTCCAGTCGGTTCTGAACGAACCCTCTGACTTCTCTGGAGGGGAAAAGAAATGAGGTGCCTCAGTATGTTTCCATCACATTTGCTTGGGTTTTAGAGCATTGGGTTTAAGAGGAGGGGAAGGCTCTGTATTTTATATTGAGTTGAACTCATTTCTGAGGTTTGTCAGAGTTGGAGCATCTGCACTACGGATGCTCAGAAATTCCTTTAATGCAATGTATAATTGTGTTACATCTCGAGAACTGGGCATGATCTTGTTTCTGTGACCTTGTGGTTCAGATCTTAACTTTCAGCTAGAACTTTCCATAGTTCCTGGCCTCTAGCACAGTTGTTCTCAACCTTTTTTGTACCAGGACCCATTTGTAAACATTGATGGCCAGTCCTGACACAGTGCTCACTCCTGACCCACTGCCCCCCAGTATATGAGATGGGGTAGGGGGAAATGGGGGGCCCCAAGCAGTCCCTTGTAGGCTGGAGCTCTGCCAGCCTGCAAGGGAAAAGTCACCGTTTCCCACATTTTTCTCCTTTAAAGGAGAATCCATTTTTAAAGTTTGTTCACAACCCTTTCATATATTCTTGCAACCTGCTTTTGGGTCGCGACCCACAGGTTGAGAAACACTGCTCTAGTAGACCTTGTACGTGTTTTGACCTACTGAAAAGGAGAAATACGTTGAGCGAACAAACTTTCCTAGCTTTTAAATCTGCTTTAGTTTCTAAGATACCGTTACCTGGCTTCTGTGATGTCACAGATATCTGGCACCTGCTGTTTGGTCTTCAGAAACCAAAAAAACCCAGTTCATAGCAGTTGATTGTTATGAATCTCTTCACACAGCCAATAATACAGGAGAAGTCATGGGATGCTGCAAATGTAATGTTGGCTTAAAGCTCAGGAAGAAGAAATTCCTGCTAAGAAGGTCAAGCCAGTTTGTCTTCAAGCTAATTATATATTGGTTTGTCACCATATTTCAGAGTCAAAGTAGTGGTCATTTAGGAAGGGATATAAAATGCAAAATGACATTAATCCAATCATCACAATAAAGATAAATCAACATGTTGCAGGTCATACCCTCCTTGTGAAGTGAAAGGGTTTATATAAATAACTGCAGGTTTTTAAAAACAGGTTTTATTCCTCTTCCCCAGAACAGTTATTTTCTAATTATTTGATGTAATCTTGGCACATCGAGACAGCTGTTAGAAAGGACTCATGTTTCTTTTGGCACTTCACCTCACTAAAAGTTCTTAATCTGTTTTTAATGCTATGCACCTTAAAGATACAGTATACAGAATATTGCAGTAAAGTAGTAGTATACGTTCATCAAACATTTTTTCTATATTTTTCCATTTTTGCCTTTCAACCTGGGAAATTAGGTTGCAATAGTGCAGCAAACTCTGTTGAGTTCCAGTATTTTTTACTGTTCAAACATTTAAAGCTACTAGCCATCTAAGTTGCTTACTGAAGATCTGCTAATGTGATGACTTATCACCTCATTATCTTTCTTACATGTTTCAATAAAACAGGTAGCAAAATCCTTCTTTTGCAAAAGAGACGTTGAAAAACTGCTATTTAAAGCTAATCCAAATGGAGTGAGAGTTGGCAGGTCAATGGGTAAAGCACTTGGACAGTCAACTGTGAGACCCTGGTTATGGTCCAATATTATTTCAAAATCTGACAGTAGTTTCATTGTAGTTCTTCTGTCATTTAAAGTGATGCAGAACATTAAATCATGGTTTCTCAGAATTTAGTCTGACTTATCCTGTACTAGATCAAAATGTATCCTGTCATCTCCTAGAGAGTGCCACATTCATACTCTGGGTTGGACAAATTGTTGCAGACACCAGTTCTCTATGGCTGGATATCAGTTTTCACAGTGTGCTAGTACACTAATCTTCACCAGTGCAACTCACCCAGAACATAAAAGTACAAAACCTTTTATTGTTTCTAAATGTTGGAATAATTGAATAATTAATAATTGAATGCAGATGTAACAAGTATGAATCCTGTCCGTTCACAAAAGTAGTATCGTGATAAGGATGTATTCCTCAGCCAATTTTGTGCCTTAGCAAATCTATAGTTTACATGTATTTGTTGAAGAATGTAGAAATGCATTCTCAGTAGTGGGAGAGAACTGTTTAGAAGCATTTTAAATGTAACTATAAAATATTACCCAGCCAAAGCAAATAGTTCAATTTGATACATCCGTGAGTTTACTTGGTATATGTGCAGGGTTGTATAAAGTTTTAGTTGCGAAATGATTAACAATACAGTCAATAAAAACAAGACTCTCCATTGTTTGCAGCATCCAAAAATCCAAAACTTTGGCTACATGCTAGCTTGTAGATGTATCAAATATATCTACATTATGAAATATACATGGGGTGAGTTTTTAAAACGCTCCAAAGACTTCTCTCTCCCCTCTTTTTTTCCTTCTCCCTCTTTCCTTCTCCTTTTGGAGACAAATTTATTGTTGTGTGTTGTTATTTTATTTGTAGAAATGTCTCAGCTTCTGGGTTCACGTATTTGGCAAACTAAGATTAAACTAAATTTAGCATCTTGCTGTTAAGGTCTTTTGTCCTGAGAGCAAGCCCAAACTACTTTTAATAACTCCTCCCTTCCTCCCCTCTACTTCTTAAAAATATCAGTTTGGTTTTGCATTTCCAATCAGTTACATGATGAGGAAATGTCTCTGTCTGGCACTCTATATTCATTCATTTGGGAATTCTTTCATAACATTCCCACTGCTGCTACTGCTGGTTCAGCTTTGCTGACCTTACCACTGGTGGAAGCCAAAGCTGGGCCAGAAGCTGTCAGAACCTTGTTGACTTAAGGATGAAAGCCCAGCTCCACTGAAGTTAATTTAGTTCTGCAGTTGGCTTCTATGGCACCAGAATTTCAGCCTAGAACTCTTACTGGTGCCTACAGTCTGGTGGTGGAGATGTTTTTCCTTTCTTTTCTGAACACTTTCGAACCCAGACAAGGCCAAAGTGGACATATAGTTTACAATGTTATGATTAATAAACTCTTGTTCTGTTGGACCAAGTTGGGAAGTGATTTCCAAAGTAAGACATTTCCATCCTCCCTTAAAAAACTCCATCACAAGTTTCTCGGTATGCTTATATTAGGACTATTTGCAATTTTTGCAGTGCTGCTTTAGGTGACTAGAACCTGAAAAGGTAAAGCTTTTGGCACCCTGAGTTGTCTCAGGAAGTGATTCGGATGCCAGAGCAGTTTTTGCTGGAGTACTTAAATAATGTGCACCATATGGTCACTAAGAAAGTGGACCATTTTTTTTTTCACCAGTAGCCTCCAAATGTAGCCTCTGGCAGAGTGCATTATAGTAATTTAAGAAATGGAAAACTCTAAAACACTTGGTTCAGAGACTATACCTTTTATTAGACCAACTAAGTTAGACCAACTTATTTGGTCCAATAAAGGGTATTGTCTCTGAACTAAGTTTTAGAGTTTTGCATTTCTTTTTGTCTCGGACCAGCATGGCTACCAAATACATCCCTTATAGTAATTTAGTTATCTATGGGAAGCAAGAGAAAAGATGGACAAAATAATTTTAAATTTCTCAACTTACACTCATGTAGTAATAATTTTGACATGACTATAAAATTAACATTAGACTTTACTATTTCAAATTAGTTATTGTTCTAAAAGTGGTTAATTAAACAACACAAGACAAAACATATCCGAATATAGCATAACTTGATGAATGAGGGCTAGATACTCTATATATGCATTGGCAAGAAAATAATTACACGTTTCAGCGCCTTTATCAGCCAGCAGACTGCTTCTTTAGCCCAAACTGTTTTATAAATAGCAATGAAGTAAAACCAATAGGATTATCTCTGGTTATTAGGAATCCTATTAAACAGTTCAGTATAACGTAAGAAGGGTTTACCACATCCAGTTTTTATAAATCTATTATATAAATTAGCTTTTGTGTTTGGACAGTTTTTCTTTCCTGGCTTATGTAGTAAGGAGATAATGTATATGAAAATGTTGGTTTTGTTTAAAATTTATCCAGTAATCTTGGCAAATCTTGGTAATGTGAAGTATGTAGGAATGGGGATTGCAGCATTTTCCTTGGGTCTAAAAGGAGTTACTATATCACTCTTGAATTTCAAGATCCCTTTATCCCAGTGACTTTAATATTTCATTTTGGTGGACAATAGTTTCTTTGCAAAGCGACATAGCCCTTTTTTATACATACATTTTAACTGTAATTGTGTTTCTTTTAATATTGGTTGTAAAACATCTATAGGATTTTTTATGAGGTTGGATTTTTGTGGTGTAAGCTTATAAATCTGTTAGTATATGCAAAGCACTCAAGCAGGGGAGGTTAAACAGAATAAAAATAGATTTATGTCAGTTATTCTTAGAGCTATGGAATAATAAGGGAATCTTCCAGAAATTTTAAACTAAAGCCTCATTATCTGATTAAAGATAAGAGAATAATAACTATATATTCTGTATACAGAAGTCTTATTCCTATAAAGAGTTTTGATAAGGGTCACCTCTTTTGTAAAGAAAGGAGGACAAAATTTTAAGTGCAGTGCATGTTGCATTTTATTCCCTTTCTGAAAAACAAGTTATTGGGGAAAAAACTGCCCTTGCACTAACAAAGTGTGTTGATTTAGCTATATGGATAAGCCAGATCTATTTATGTTGATGCAAACTCCTAACATGGATGTGTTTAAACACATTTAACCTTTTCTTTGATTGAATTAATTTATATTACTAAATACAGTAGGTTTGTTGGGGAGAGGGGTGAAAAAGAGGGAAGGATTCCATTTTTTTAAGTGTACCTAATATCATTCTGTATGACATTGCCATAGGTGGCAGAAGGGGTGGGGAGCTAACCGGGTTCAGCCCCCACAAACACAGGAGGCAGCAGGTATGGCTGGAAGGCAGCTCGGCCGCAGGCTGCTGCATCAGGGGGGAGGGGCACACATACTTGGATATCCTGTGGTGCGTAGCCAGGACCCCAGCTGGCCCAGCAGGCAGGTAAGTTTCTTTCTTTACCTGGGCGGGGGGGAGCAGATCAAGACCCCCACAGTGCAGGAGGCAGTAAATCTCCCTTGCCTCTGCCCCGCTTCATGTTGCACTGTGGGGATTGTGCACAGTTTATGCACAGATTTAACTCATTCTAGTTAAACTAGTGCAATTCCTTTGCACTAATTATTTTTCTTTGGATTAAGACTGCTCTGTGCACTGTTACTCTGAAATAAAATGTGCATACAAAACTGATTTTGGGAAATTTTTGCAACTCTTGTGTGAATAAGTCCTGTATATTTTTGACTGTAGCCTTTCAAACATCTGTACTTGCAAAAAAGGGCATTCCTAAGGGAACATTTTTTTAAATTTGAAAAATAAACAAGTAAAATGTTTGTTACATTTTATATTCCTTACTCTGTGTACTATCTCTTGTGATGATTTTCATTAGGGCCCTGTATTTTCTTACAAATGCCTCATAATAAAGACAAAATACTGAGAAATCATGCAGCCTGTGGTTGCCTGTAAATAGATACCATGAGCATCCAGACGAGTGCTCATGTGTGGTATGTATCACTGCATACCTGTTTGCAGTGCCACACACCACACATGTCACACATGCAGGCATTCCCTGCGCTGCTAATTTGCAGCTTCGTCCCCTGTGTCCCCACCATCATGGTGGTGCTCCGCCATGCGGCCACCTCCTGTCCGAACGCTTATTCTCACTCTGATTGGCTGTTTCAGACAGACAAACAGACAGACAGATTAAGGCTTTTATACTATTAGAATGGTCTGGCAAGGTAAACCATGTCATCACTGATCACCTTTAAACCAAACCGTAACATGTAGGCTAGGGACAGACATTCAAAAAGCTTGAGCCTGAATTGATTCAATCTTTGCAGGTTAGTCTAAGCTGGCTAGGCTAAATCAATTTGTAACATAACAGACATGCCAGACATGCAGGCACATGCCTGCAGTGGTTCAGGCTAGAAGCCGAGGGGCGCTAGAGCAGCCCTCCCTTCCCTTCGACAGGTCTGAGCTGAGGGGGGCGTGGCCAGGCCCCAGCAGGATTAGGGGGGGGTTCCCCCTCCTCCTTGATAACAGCATTTATCAGCTCTGTTATCAGCATTTATCACCCCATCAGAAAACCAACAGCTTCTCTCATTAGTTCAAGCTTTTCTTAAGGAAGGAAGGAATGGAGGTTATCTGCTAACTAAGGCCAAGGAGTCTGGATAAGTGGGGGGGGGGGGAAATCTCTGATTAGCAGGGAATGATGAGGGGAGGGGGAGCGGGAGGAAGCCAGGCTGACGCTGCTGTGCCTGCAGGTCTCTGCTGGAGCTGGAGCTGCAGCCAGGGAGCAGAGGGAAGGGGCCAGCCCTGATGTGGAGCAGAGAGCCCCCCCCAGCCCAGAGAGTATGCTGGGGCAGTCTGATTTAACTTAAACCAGCAAGGGATCTGGGACAGACACTGCATTAAATGGTTTGACCCAAATCAGTTAAATCTGATACTGCATTCAACCAGGTTTATCTCAAACATGTTTCAGCCATTTTCAAACTGGTTTACGTGCACTGAACATCTGTTCTGTTACAGGTTTACACCAGTTTCTGATCACTTAAACTGGTTCATGTGTAATGTCTGGCCCTAGCCATATAGTTTAGAATAAAACAATTTAACTGTTGTAAATATACAAAATTAGTTACAGCAAGAAAATAGCTAAAACCACAATTCCTTTTCTTTGACATAAGTACATTTCTGCTACCCTTCACATCTGCACACATTGGTGGCCCACATCATTATCTACCCTTATCAGCTGAGCTGTAAGAAGGCTCATCTTCAGCAGTCACTGCCAAGGCCTTTTTTTTTCATTTTGGCCCTTGGTCCCTAGGTATACTACACTGATTTACTTCCTCATCCACTTTACAGAAAAACTGAAGGAAATAGTAATAACTACCCAGAATAGAAAAGAACAAAAAGAATGCTGACTAGTTCATAGTGAATAATTTAGCACCATCAGTATTAATACTACAACAAAAGTAACATGTACAAACTCTCAGTCCTGATCCTCAAAGGAAACTTACACAACACTTCCCAGAGACGAGCCTATGAACTCCACTTCATCAACCTTCTGGATACTAAAAATCATGGACTAAATATAGACATTGGATTTATGACACATTATAATCTGCCTGACAACTGACTCCCCAGCCCAGCTTCTGGCTTCTTTACTTTTCATTCCATCCAGGAAGAGCACACACCAACTGCTGAAACTTCCTTAGCCTGACGAAGGGTTTTTGAACCCGAAAACTTGCTTAATAACTATTCTTCAACTATTTGGGTTGGTCTGATAAAAGATAACAGTTTCACCCAAGGAACCTTGTCTGCCTATGTACAAACTCTTGTATTCAAGCACCCTTAGTTAATCCCCAAAGAAGGACTTGGAGAAGAGACAGCTCCTTATCATGTGCTAATAGTTATGATAATTCTACTCATGCACACAAATACATACTTCCTTTTAACTGTGCTACCTAACCTGGGATTATGGGTAGAGTTAGGGTACTTTGCCATACTATTTTTTTTTCTAAAGGGTCAAGTTCTTAAGTGACCCAATAAGATTCTTTCTGTCTGCTTCAGAGAGCGAGCTCTTATTTTACTGAAGGCATGATTATGAATATGCTATCCTTACAGTAAAACATGGAACCAGAGCTATATGAACCAGAGCTCTTTTCCCCCACTGATGCTGTTTGAGCAGGGATTCTTCCTTGATGCAATGGAATGACCTAAAGATTGCATTAAAAAACTGCTGTCTTTACCTAGCCCATATTTAAAGAATTAAGAGTTTTTTCCTCCATCTGTTGTTCACATTTATGCCCATAGTCTCTTGTACTGTTCTTCCTCTGCACCAGCGGTACAGTTTAAGTATATTCTGGACTTTTTGAAGAGTGGACCTAATACTTTGTTTACACTAGAGAAATTTTTGGTTCAATTCAATTCCTAATATTGCTAAAGGGGGTGAATTATAGTTGGCCACCAACTACTTTAAGCATTTTAACACTGTGTTATGTAAAAGTATTGGAGTAGGTCAGACTGATATAGTATTCTAGGGTTTCCAGTGTTCCTGTAGTTGGTGGAGTTGGCTAGTACTAGCAACACTGGAATGTCTTTGCAGCTTCCCTCGTTTAGACCAGGTTTTAGAGCAGAGGTTCTCAGTCCATGGCTTGCATGCAGCCCAGTCAGCACACTGCTGCGGCCCATGTGACATCCTGTTAAATGGGTACACGGGAAATAAGTTGTGTGGGTGCAGCCCACAACAGATTGAGAGCTGAAAGTGTGGTCCACTATGGCAAATAGGTTGAGAACCACTGTTTCAGAGCCTCATTTTAGTAATGCCACCAGACCTTACAAAGAATATGGGTTTTTTTCTTGAATGGGGATTTTTTTCTGCATATGATGAACACTTTCTCCTGAAGAGGTGACACCCTTTACCTGTAAGATCTTTTGGGGTCAGAGTCTTAAATCATATGGTGTTTTTTGGTGTAAGTGGGCATGCTTTAGTTCTGTGTGTAAGTGTGTTTTGTTGCAATGAAGGTTGGCACGTTGTTTTAAATATTGGGTCATATTCACTTCTTAAATTGGAGTTAAAGAGCCTTCTGTTCCACTTTAGAAATCACTGGCATTAGCAAAAAAGCAGCATAATTTTCCTGAACCTGCAGTGAAAGTGTGACCAAAAATTCCCAGCCATTTGTGGAGCTGTGCCTGATAAAAAGTCTTTCCATGTTGGGGAGGAATGCAAGGAATGCTTAAGAGTTCTTGGAAGTAGGTCATGGTTTAATAAAGCTCTACTTTAGTGAATAAAAGTTCCTCAAAACGTTTCTGTGACCCTTGAAGCCTGCTATTATCTCTAATCTATGAGACTGAATTATAAATCTAATTGGGTGGTTGAATAAACTTTCTCAACCTTTAGGGATTATGACCATGAAGTTGGGAAAATTTGTAACAGGTTACCTTGTTTTTGTTCTGCTTTAGTTAAATAATATGTTAACACAGGAGTGGTAATTCCCTTCTCTTTAGTATTTGCAGGGGGAAAAAATTGACTACTCTTAAGCAATACAGCCTTTCACAAAAATGATTAAATTGTTTGACATCTTTAAAAATATTGTTCCCATTATTCAATAAAAGAGAAATCAATAATATTCTGCAGAGTGGTACTCAGCTGGAAAAACATCATATTCCATGTGTGAGAGGAAAATGCAGGAAGGAGTGAAACAGATATCCTTGCAGATGTGCCATCCGTTTGTTATTTTGGTTGTAATTCCTATACTATTTTATGTTTGCTTAAAGAAAGGAACAATGATTGAAGCAAGTTACAGATTGTTAATACCAATACAGCTTGTTAACATCTTTTTTTCAACATTTCTATTATTTTTATCTGGTGTCTTATTTTAAAAACTGTAAGAAAATAGTAGACAGAATCTCTCTTGAATTATTATTTATTTATATTCCTATAGTGTCTGATAGTCTTAACCAGGATTCCTATTATGCTAAGTGCTATAAAAAACAAAACAGAACAGGTTTCCTATCCTAAAGGGTTTAAAAACTCTAAGGCAAAAGAAATGTGGACAGACTGATGGACGAATAGAAGGAACCAGTAAGGTACAACCTATCAGTATGAAAGACAGTGGTGTCTGTATACCAGCAACCTAACTAACTGTTTTCAAATTTTCTTTTTCTTTTTTCCTTTTCTTTTTCTTTTTTCTCTTGTTCTTTTATCTTTCTTTGGAGGCATGATGGTAAAAAATCAAAGTCATAAGGAGGATAGAGAGGCAGCTTTACAGATTTTTATGGAGAATCCCTTTCAAGGGGCAAGAATGGGAAAGAGCATGAAAGCTCTTGTTTGAAAATTTAATAAGGGAGTGATGGAGATTGGCATCATTATCCTATAGGACATGAGTTGACTGATAGTTAATGAGAGGTGGAGTGAGGAAAGGTCATAGAGGGCCATGAAAGTGAAGACAAGTAGCTTATGTTTGCTATAGAGCAGGGGAGGGGTTCAGTGGGAGGATGCAAAAAGTGGGCTGTAATGGTCAAAGGTCACAGTCAGGGAACATGATCTTTGCAGTAGCATTCTGAATGGAGATGAGTGAAGCAAGATTAGATTTGTCAAGGAAAGGGAAGAAGATGTTGCTTTTCCTTTCATTTCAAAGTTCATGGAACATACTGTTTACATAGCTTTCTGGAGTTGTTCTCCATTTTTATTTCCATCCTTTTTAAAGGGTTCTGCTCCTTGCGCTCAGTTGAGACTACTCCTGACAAATCTGTACTTCACGCATCCTCTTTGATGTGTCATCCTTCTTCACTGTTTACCATGCCCTTGAAATCTTGTCTTCTCTTTGTTGCTAAAAATCATTTAAGTGTTCAATGTTGAAAGTTATTCCAACTATATTTCACTTTTAATGTTTTCAATTAATATTGTCAGCTCAGGGGAAGTTAAATTCTGAGGCCTTTATATTTTTTAAAAGATGGGAATGCAAGGAGGAAACCAGAAATGCAAGATCTGATCATCTCCAAGAACAGTTTATTGTCATCCCTTTTACAGTACTTCATTTTTAGAGTTAAGCTTCCCAGCAGAAAGCAAGTTATCCTTTCAGGCTTTCTCTGTTCATAACTTTTACCATATTTATAGAAGCCAAGGACAGTTGAAACACTGTGGAGTTAAATGGTGAAATTGATCTGACTCCCCAAACTCTTTCCAGATTTATACAGTACAAGATGTTCTACATTTCAATATAGATCAAAGCCCAATTCAGTAGTAGTTTCATGAATAGAATTGAAAGTTCCCCTTCAGACAAATATGAATGTCATCTGATGATTTGGGTTGTTTGCTTTTTAATTGTCATAGAACATAGCAGATTCATAGTTGGATGTGATGACACATGCCTTTCCTTAAACTGAGGCAAGCAACTATTTCTTTGCATCAGTAATTGATTGCTTTTTTTCTTTGCAGCCCATTAGGATAGCTGATTATGTTAACCTGTTAGCAAAGTAAAACAAAAACCAGACAGGAAAATATTGTTTTGAGAAATGGAAGAATGGCATACTACATAGGTTTTAAAACCAAACTGTAAAACTTATTTTATTTTTTTACCTATATTGACTTCCTTTGACCAGTTCAGTGTTAAAATGCTGGTACAAATCTAATGCCCGTATAAAATATCAGTTCTTTGGCTCCCCAAAAAATGGCTTTTCTGTTTCAAAAGGATTTTTATGACTTCCAGTGCTTGGTTATTCAAATTCTCCCCGTTTTTAAAGAGGCAGGAGGCATTTACCTGCTCCTGTATGCAGGGCCGTCCCTGGAGTGGTGGTGGGGTTGGAATCAGGAGACTGCCCTGGGTCCTGCGATTTGGGTGGCCCTGCAGCTAGTGCAGTACAGGCCCCGCTGCAGCCGCCATGTGCTGCTGCTGCCAAGTGCCGCTGGCTCTGGCCACTCAGCATCCTCCCCTCTTTGCCCCCGGGCCCCGCACAGGCTGATGTGCCCCGGGCCCTGCACACCCTGCTTATATTTCTTAGACTTTTAACATGTCCTG
>NW_005842120.1:2005750-2056855 GCF_000455745.1 Alligator sinensis | reverse complement strand
CCTGCTGAAAATTCAAACTCTCTGTGTTAAGGGGGATTGATATACGTAGCTCAGTTACCAAGAGAGCGTTAATAGAATACCATTGCTTTCTTTGTTATAATCCAGGGGTGTTAAACTCATCTGACCCCATGGGCCAGAAGAGTGCTGTGGGAACAATCCACAGGCCAGATGAACAGTGCAGGACTGGTTCTGCAAGCCAGATTGGGTCCATACCCCCAGTCAGATCCTGCACCTTCTCTGGTCTGGTCTGGAACCATGCTGCATGTGCACCTGTTCTGACTGAATCAGGATATGAGTTGTACCACAGATGACACCCCTCTCCCCTTATGCCAGATCCAGCATCAGCTCTAGTCTGTCTGGGACTGTGCAGCACACACTGTCCGCTGCATGCATGCTACACATGGCACCTCATCCAGACTAGCTGAAGCAGGCATCTCATGCAGCTCATCACATTGTGGGTGCTGGAGTGGATCTGGCATGTGAGGGGGGATCCTGGACTGGCTCCATGTGGGTGTTGCATGCAATGTGGGCCATGAAGCAGATGCCATGTGTGGTACATGTCCTGGGCCTAAGCACAGGGCTAGTCAAGTTTGTGCCATGTATGGAGATCCTAGGTCAGCACCACGAGCCGGATGATGTGGCTCGGCAGGCCACATTCTTCAGGCTGTATCTTTGACATCCTTCTTACAATCAATTTAAGTTAATTTTAACTTCTCTTGAAAAGTCAGCCTCTAGTGGTACAACGGTTTGACAATCGATTTTTGAATAAATATACAATATATATAAAGCTGTATTTGCAAGAAGGTAGCATAAAATGTTGCCTTCTATGCTTCTGTATTTAAATTTGAATCATGGGGAATTTAGAAAGATATTCAGCTATTAGAATAATAACGGAGTAGTATGAACTACCTTAATGTAAAATTGTAAGTTATAATAGTGGGAATACGTTGAGTAAAACAAGTTTTCTGCACTTTAAATGAATGTTTGCTATTCTGTGGAACAAGGCTGAGAAGTTATTCATAAATTATAAGTAATATTGCGAAAGTTACTTCAAGAAGTAATGATATTGACACCAGTTAGACAAACCCTCAACTGTTTCAGAGTTCCTCTTGGAAGGAGGAAAGGGGAAAACCACTCTTGGACACAGCTGCTACCTGGGCATTGGGGAA
The DNA here is from genome assembly GCF_000455745.1 of Alligator sinensis. Classification (NCBI taxonomy): domain Eukaryota; kingdom Metazoa; phylum Chordata; order Crocodylia; family Alligatoridae; genus Alligator; species Alligator sinensis. The sequence continues at coordinate 2,055,686 of NW_005842120.1, read as the reverse complement.
CTAACAAGGTCATTAAAATACAGATATGGTTTGCAAACAGTGGCATGAACTATTCCAGAGCCTATTTTAGTATTTCAAACTTTGATCAAACTCCATACTGGATGAAGAGGAAATGGATCCTTCTCTTGCTCTTAAAAATACTTTTGGCCTGTGCAAGTATGTGCTGTGTTGGGAGTCGAGTGATCATGGTTTTTATACTTAGGAGCTCTGCTGATAGGTGTTAATTCTGTAGCTTTCACAACATTTAGCATTAAGAAAATCCTCATATCTTGGATAGAGGTTATACAAAGTAGTGACAAAATCTAGCAAACTAATACAATCCCAAATCCTAGTCATGCAGTCATTGTCCCAGGGACCAGTAATGCCTTTGTGTGCTGTGTATAAAATCAGTTTATTCATGTAGACGTAACCCACTGTATCATTGTTATGCATCCTCCTCATGTTCATAAAAGACAAAAGCTTTCTTCTCCTGACACCTAATATGATTAATATTAAATGCAAATGTTAAAAATATATGATTGGGTGCTGATGCTGTAGGATCCAATCCCAATTAATGGTGCATGAATGTGTTATGATCATAAGTAATAGAATTGATTTTACCTTTAAAAAGGTAATTGTTATATATTAATTTACAAATTTTTAATTGATATTCTGTTATCATGTAATAAATTACAATAATCTGACCTAAAAGAACGATAGAAAATTAGGCTTGGAAGGGACCTCAGGAGGTAATCTAGTCTAACCCACTGCTCAAAGCAAGACTATTCCCACCCAACTAGATCATCCCAGCCAAGGCTTTGTTTAGCTGGGTCTTAAAAACCTCCAAGGATGGAGATTCCACATCCACCTCTCCTGCTAACCTGTTCTAGTGCTTTACTACCCTCCTAGTGAGAGAGTTTTTCCTAATATCTAACCTAAATTTCCCTGGCTGCAGCTTGAGCCTATTGCTCCTTATTCTGTCATCTGCCACCACTGGGAACAGCCTAGCTTCATCCTCTTTCGAAACCCCCTTCAGGTAGTTGAAGCCTGCTATTAAATCCCCTCTCAGTTCTTTATCCTCCAGGCTAAATAAGCCCAGTTCCCTCAGTCTCTCCTCAGAAGTCATGTGCCCCAGCCCCCTCACCATTTTCACTGACCTCCACTGGATCAGCTCCAATTTGTCCACATCCTTTCTGTAGTGGGGGGCCCAAAACTGGACACAGTACTCCAGATGGGGCCTCACCAGTGACAAATAGAGGGAACAAATACTTTTCCTTGATCTGCTGGCAACGCTTCTACTAATGCAGCCCAATATGCTGTTAGCCTTCTTCACAACAAGGGCACGCTGTTGGCTCAAGGCCAAGCTGAAGTGGAGGTTGGTTGCTTAGCAACCAGAGCCAGAGTTGCTGCTGCATCAGGCGTGGGTACCTCCTGCGTAGAGGCACTGGCTTTCAGAGGGGCAGCTGAGGGCAAGGACTGGAGATACTTGTCTTTCGGCATACAGAGGGGCCCCACAGGCTGAATGGAATTGCCTGGTGGGTTGGATTTGGCCCATGGGCCATATTTTGCCCACCTTGGTCTATATCATCCTAATTCTGTCCCCTTGAACCCTGTGCCATGATCTTTAATTATACAGGATCCATGCCAAATTTATTACAGAAGCTAGATAATGCACACGTAACTAATTGGCCTCCGTCTGCAGGATGGCTACCTCAATTGGTGTGGAAGGTGCGTAGTGAGAGAGTCAGTAAATGAAAGGTGGTTTTGTAGTTGAAGCATGTGACTGTCACCAGGGATACATTTCTAACTCTAGTTCTGCCACATTTCTATGCCACTCTGGCTTGATTTACTGCTTTCACTGTCTGTTGGCTTTCTTTCTGGCTTGAGATATAGAGGTACTGTATTTCCAGAGTTTCAAAACAGGACAATGTCCCCTCTCCCCCACTGTCTGCAGTATGTGAAGGTCTGACTTCTGCTGAACTCTTTTGAGCATGCCAGAGAAGAGGTGTGCATGTGGGAAAGGGGTGGAGTATAGGAGGCAAGAACAGAGCTCTGAAGAGTTGTAGCAGGGAGCAGGGGGAGAAGGAGGTTACCTTGGGATGCTGGTTTCTGCAAACAGCATCAAATGGATGTGATGCCCGAGATAAGTATTTAAAAAGGGACTGTCTGAGTGAAAACAGGACATATGGCCACTTACACTGAATATCTGTCCAATTGGTCTTTGCACTTAGAAGTGTTTGTGCATTTGACATTGTTATTGTTTTTTGAGCAATTGAGAAACTTTGAAATCAGTTGTTTAGTTCCAAGTAAAGCTAAATTTACACTGTGTACTGTAGTCTAGTCTAGTATTTATATGCTATGACTAAGGAAGTTAACAATGGTAAGACTGCTAAGTCTGTAATGAGCAACAAATGCTGCTAATTTCATTTCAGTGATCTGAGCTGTGGATTGAGGGGTCTGGCATTGTATATTGGCATTCTAAATGTTCACAGCTGAGTTTTTAAATCAGTGGGGATATTGAGCCCACTAATATTTTAATTATAGGAGCTCAAAATGCAGTTATTAGAAACCATAGAGAGCTTTGACTTTTAGAAATGTGTGAGAATGGGTTTTAATAGCATTAATGTGTGCATAATTTATCGTGTTCCTAGAGCTGTATTTTTGCAGCCATATATAACAGAAGATTTCAGTGACCTGATCCTTGTATTTTACTCATGCACTATAAATAATGCTATTAAAACCATGATATAAACCTAGTGTGCTTCTGCTTCCCCATTAGGATTCCTTTTATAATAACCATTCTTCAAACAGCACCTTTGAATGTTGGATTTGCAAAGATGTTGTGATTAGCCTATGATTAAAGGATTATGATCAGATTATATTTGGTTTCAGCACTTAACTGAAATCTTTTACTAAAATGTGCTGTTGATCAGTGGCAGTGAAGGGTACCTGTCTCATTTATTTTAAAACATTCTTGATAGTCAAGGTTCACTTTTATAGGCATCTCTTAATTAACTGGCAACTAAGGTTAATTCAGCAAATTTAGTAATATAGTTTAAATAAATATAAGACTTGGTATCTAATTCTTTATGTATTTGACAATGAAATTATCCTGTTACCAATTATATTTGTAGCAAGTTTACATTGTTGTGCAAATCTGGTTATTCATATCAAACATTTCTTTCTATATAATAAAAGCTGTCTGTCTGTCTGTCAGTTTTATAGGCTGCCATTATTTAAGATGGTCTGTATGTTACCTTCACTTTGCCAAAACTCCTAGTGTTAAAGCTTCTGTTGGGTGTTGTCATATGAATCTCTTTCTGCCATAGGGAATTGGCTTTAGGTACTAGAGGCTAGATCTGCAAAAGGTCTTGCCATACTAGGCCGTGTATAGATGAAATGAAAGGGGTGTGTGCATGACATTTTAAAGAGGGCTAAATGCTTTTGCACCGCTTTAATGGTGTCATGTTTGCATGCCTCGGTGGTGTATACTGCACATTAATTCCAGCTGCTGTTGGAAATTCAGTGGCATAATACTCCTAAATGACTTGGGGCACAGCTGCCCCTACAGCAGTAGAGCTCTGTGCAGCCCTGTAGCTCTGTAGGAAGCCCTGCAGGCAGCCTGGCGGCAACCTGGGAAAGCAGGCCTGTTCTTTCCCCTGCTCCAAAAGCAGGTAGCAAATTTAGGTGTGAATAGCTAAAGCACGTTAATGCAAATGTAGATGTGTTAAGGTGCGTTAACTGTGTATGGACTGACTTAAGACTAACTTTAGTCCCACATAAGTTTGGGCACATGGCGTTAATGTGCTTTAACATGTGCACATGTAGATGTGAGTCTAAATCACCTTAATGCACATTAAGATAATGCGCATTAAATTTAGGCATGCTTAAATGCATGTGTAGACACGCCTTATATGAAGAAAAATATAATTTTCACATCTGATTAAGCTGATGCTGCTTGTACTACTTTACATATTTTCTAAAGCTATTGCTTAATGTGAAAAAAAACTATTTTGAGGGGGAAGCATAAAGCATAATTAATAACTTGTTCAGTTTACCAAGATGTTAAACCATAAAAGAGGGGGCTTGTAAGGTGAAGTGTGAGTGAGAGTCTTGGTACTGACCACTTCACTTCTTTTTTTTTCCTGCTCATCTTTGCTCTCTATCTGTACAGTGTATAAATTGCACATGGTATGTATGTGTTTTGCTGTGTTCTGTTTTACTGGATAGGACTTTATACCTCAGAGTGAGCTGAACCTATGATCTCTCCCCAGTCACTCTGGGGCTACTCTTTTTCAAGTGATAGGTTTCTACTTTGAAGTCTTCCCACTTTAGACTGTCCACATCAGACTATAATACCTACTCTTTCCACTGTACTGTCACAGTTACAGGGGAAATTGTACCTTTAGATAAAAGGAATAACTTGGTAACTTGAAAATACATAGTCTTATAACTAATGTATTTACTTGATTCCAAGAGTAGGTCCCCTCCCCTCTCCCATTTCACATTGGAGAAAAAGCCCCTTGGAATCAAGTATAGGTGGTAGGGGGCAGGCAGCTGCTATCACTCTGACCCCAGCCCAGAGCTGGGGCTGAAGCTGGAGCTGCTCTCTGCCCCCTTGCTGTCTCTCCTCTACCCATCTGTCCAGCCTCAGGTCCCCACCCCCTACCATCTTGACCCTACCCCTGCTGCGTCTCCTCCTGTCTCCTCCCCTGCAGCCTCTGCTCTTCCCACCTACCCATCACCCCCCAGCCCATTTGCCCTTACTCTAGTACCAGCAGGCCCTGTCCTTGCTCCAGCCTGGGGCATAGAGTATGGCTTCAGACCAGCCTGGTAACAGGGGTGGCAGCAGGAGTAGGAGGGGGTTAGGTGCAGGTGGGGGACAAAGGCTGAGGTGGGGCAGGCAGCAAGCTGCTTGAACCATCTCCACTGCCCCCCACCTGCCCCCTTCTGCCTGTCCCTACACTGTCTCCCCAGTACCTGCATCCATACCATCTGACCACTACCACCTGCTCCCCCTACCACCACTGCAATGGTGGTGGTGATGAATTTAAGAGGATCTTCCAATAATTAGATTCTGTACATGGAAAACTCTAATAAATTTATAAATTTTTCATGAATAAAATCTAAATATTGGGCGGGGGAGGGTCATCTTAAAATCAAGGTCATCTTGGTTTTAGGTAATATAATTGTATTTTTCAATAAATGCACAGAAAGAGATGGCAAATAAACAGATTAGCTTTCTTCTTACTACCTATTCTATTTGACTTCTCAAATTTGGAGAAAATAGGACAAACAAAACAAATAGTCATATACATCCCATACTTAGGATAAACTGTGGCCTATAAGCTAATTTGCTAAGTCATTTGGGCTGGGTTTGGTTTTTTTTTTGTAGTTTTCCCCTCTCTATGCGCCCTCTCAGTACCTGATTTGAAACATCAGAAAGTGAAGGCATCTTAGCGAAAAAATGTACTTCTAAAATGTTGTAGCTTGAGACCTGAAATTTATGTTTGGCTTGTTTAACTGGTGGATGCTTAACATGCTACCTTAGAACCAGTCTAGCTGTTGGGAGCACAGAGCTCAACACGTGCTAGTTTACCTCGCTTTTCAAGCAGCTTTGGAATGCAATAAACAAGTACATAACAAATGAGTTGTTTACTGCATGTCATTCAGTAGCGTTCATTTGATATGCATTATGACACAGACTGTAAAATGAGGATAATAATGCAAATAAATGCATCCTTGTAAAGGGCATCAAGATAAATGGACTTTTTTCTAGTGGACCCCTGCATTATTCACTGCACATGATGAATGGTACTCACTTACTGAGCAGCTATTCAATATTTTTTCTCTGTCTGTTCAGTGTGTGACGCCATGCCCTACTTACTGCAGCTTTCCAACCTTTGCTCTGAAGACAGAATTATTAATTTTGTTATGAGCTACTTTATGTGGAGCTCATCACTGTAGTATGATATTTCAATGTTTTTAGGCCCTAAAGTACATATTTGTGCCTTCTGGGATGTTCAAAGGGCAATATCACAAAAGGTAGTTGTCTGGACAAAGAGTTCTGGAATTAAGATTGAGATTTAGGATTGGTACACCCCTTTTATTGTTTGTTTTTTTTTTAATATTCTGTATGAATAACTCTTGTGTGCACATCTCAGAGTTTTCCCAGTATGAAAAGCTGCTTGCACAGATTGGGGTGGGGGGAAACAGCACTTTACTTAAAAAACTAAGCACGCTTCTGTACCAAGCCCAGTGCATGCCCAGAAGAGGCAGCGCCTTAGTGCACCTGTCTTTCCCAATGTCTGTAGAGATCAGGTGCTTCCGTGGGGCTTTTTTGGTGCTTTTTTCCTAATAGCTGATTGAATTAGCTTTAGCTAAAAGCACCAAAAGACCACACCGAAGTGCCTGATCTATACAAATGCTATGGAGCCAGGTCAAAGTAATGCGCTGCTGCTGGTAGAGCGCATTTTTTTTTCTCCACGTCTGTCAGCACCCAAATTGTCTAACTCTTGAAAGTCATTGCTCCCTATGGGGTTCTGAATAGCAGTTGTAGAATTGACCTGCCTTGTCCACTTTTAGTCTTCTGCTTTATTATGAACATGTATAGAGTTGTTGGAGCTGTTTATTTGCAGATTAGAAAAAACAGTTATGAACTGATTTATTTTCTAATTGTTTAGAAGGCTTCTGACAATCATAAGGGCTAGTCACTATATTTTATTAAGGAAATTCAAATCAAGACTTTTTTCTAGTGGACCCCTGCATTATTCACTGCACATGATGAATGGTACTCACTTACTGAGCAGCTATTCAATATTTTTTCTCTGTCTGTTCAGTGTGTGACGCCATGCCCTACTTACTGCAGCTTTCCAACCTTTGCTCTGAAGACAGAATTATTAATTTTGTTATGAGCTACTTTATGTGGAGCTCATCACTGTAGTATGATATTTCAATGTTTTTAGGCCCTAAAGTACATATTTGTGCCTTCTGGGATGTTCAAAGGGCAATATCACAAAAGGTAGTTGTCTGGACAAAGAGTTCTGGAATTAAGATTGAGATTTAGGATTGGTACACCCCTTTTATTGTTTGTTTTTTTTTTAATATTCTGTATGAATAACTCTTGTGTGCACATCTCAGAGTTTTCCCAGTATGAAAAGCTGCTTGCACAGATTGGGGTGGGGGGAAACAGCACTTTACTTAAAAAACTAAGCACGCTTCTGTACCAAGCCCAGTGCATGCCCAGAAGAGGCAGCGCCTTAGTGCACCTGTCTTTCCCAATGTCTGTAGAGATCAGGTGCTTCCGTGGGGCTTTTTTGGTGCTTTTTTCCTAATAGCTGATTGAATTAGCTTTAGCTAAAAGCACCAAAAGACCACACCGAAGTGCCTGATCTATACAAATGCTATGGAGCCAGGTCAAAGTAATGCGCTGCTGCTGGTAGAGCGCATTTTTTTTTCTCCACGTCTGTCAGCACCCAAATTGTCTAACTCTTGAAAGTCATTGCTCCCTATGGGGTTCTGAATAGCAGTTGTAGAATTGACCTGCCTTGTCCACTTTTAGTCTTCTGCTTTATTATGAACATGTATAGAGTTGTTGGAGCTGTTTATTTGCAGATTAGAAAAAACAGTTATGAACTGATTTATTTTCTAATTGTTTAGAAGGCTTCTGACAATCATAAGGGCTAGTCACTATATTTTATTAAGGAAATTCAAATCAAACCATGTTTGAAATTGATGGAATAGACACCTATGCCTAATATGGCTACAGGTCACACTGCATTCTTTTATATAAGGGAGAGTAGCTGCCTTTTTAGATCAACCTTCAAGCTTAGATACAAGATGGACCTAAGTTAACCCTTTTGATAACAACATAGGCCTACTAAACTGATTTCTGTTTTAAAAGTGATACATAGATAGTAAGTAGTTTTATTACGCATATCTGATACCCCTAACAGATCAGTGCCAGATGATTAGCATTTAGACTATCTACCAGTCTTTTTCGTAAACAAGTACATTTATATTCAATCATCTTTTTAAAAAGAAATATAGTGCGTTGCCATGCTGTTAAACATTAGTATAGTAGCCAATGCTACCATACGAACTTGGTAACCTTGGAAACATACCTTGTATGACTGTGGCTAAGTGCAGACATTTTTGGGAGCTAGGGGGAGGTTAAATCAGGTTAAAAATGGCCACCCAATCTAACTTAGTTCACTCCGGTGAGGACCTTACACTTAGGTTCAGTCTCAGTGATTGGAAATCAGTCTAAACCTGTAACAGTATAGAAGTTTTGTGCATAAAGACTAGTCTAAAAATGGAGGAACACAGTCTAAAATAAACCTGGATCTGTTCACACTCAAATTTAATTGAGCTATGTTTGACTGCTGAATGGAACTTCTGTACACTTACCTGCACAGCCCCAGGGCTGGGAAAGCCCAGCTGCTGGCCCCAGCCCCAGGGCTGTGCTTTTCCTACCCTCTCCCCTGGCACTGGACTATTTTTAGCCCTGTGGACCAGCCAACCTCTCCCCTGTGAACCCCCACCCCACAATCTGTTCTGGGTGCCATCCGTTTTATTAGCCTTCACTGCTGGGAGCCGAAGAAGTAAGTCCCTGTGAGGGAGGGGTGGAGGAGACAGGGGCGTGTAGGTTCACTGGGGGAGGGGGGCTAATAGCTCCTGGTTCCCCCTAAACTCCCCCAGAAGTCCCCTTGGTCCCCCCAAGCCCTCACAGACCCCTGCAACTCTCACAGGCCTTGCCTCTCCCTGCCCCCTCCTGATCCATCCCACAGCTCCACCTGCCCCTGTTTTTGGTTAGTATTTGAATCTGTGGAGCTGCAGTCCTCTTGTCTTTGTTTACATCTTCTATGAATGATCTCAGACATTAATAACATAAACTCCTTTGTGACTTATTATCTGATATAGGTTGTTAAAACCAAACTATGAAAATAATTTCATATAAACACTGAATATGCAGCATTTCATATGAACCGTTGTATATAGGACAAGTCTGAAAGTAGTCTGCCCAATTGCACCATATTTTCTTGCATACAACATGCCCTGGAGCAAGATAAACATCTTAAAAAGGCAGAATGAAGAAAACAACATCTTTCCTGGAAAATACTGGTACATATTGGTAAGTAACTGGGTGTGTCTACACATGCACTTTAATGTGCAGTTGACTGTTTTACTGTGCATTAAAGCATCATGTAAAAAAAGTGACATTTTGCTCATGTGCAGTAAAATAGTCTACTGTGCATTAAACATTACTAATAAAATATGCAAATGAGTGCATAAGCACAACCCAGTGAGCATTAATTTAGTACCTCACATTGGAGATACTAAATTTAATGTACATTAGAAAAGGCGCATTAATGCACATGTAGATGCACCCACTGAGTAGCAGCAACTAGGGAACCTGATGTGCTCATTGTGTTACTCCCTGGGCACATCTATACGTGCAGTTAATTCTAAGCAATAAATTCCAGTGCAGTTTGTGCCAGAGTTTATTGCTCCTGGGCGCACTGTTTGAACGTGCATCCAGTACCACAGCATGTCGAGCCGGGTTGGAGTAGCCCTGGCTGTCAGGAGGCGCTGGGAGTCAGCCTGCCAGCCCAGGGCTGCTCTGACCTGACTCAGAATGCTGTGGAGGGCCTGGCTGGGGAACAAGGGTGCTCCGGTGTGGGAGCACTGCCACACCGGAGCACCCTTGTGAAAAGTGCTCCGGTGTGGCAGTGCTAGCACCAGTGAAAAAGTGCTAGCACCAGTGAAAAGTGCTAGCAGGCACTTTTCACTGCCTGCTAGCTGGCAGGCAGTGAAAAGCACTCTTATGCCACAGCCAGCCTTGTCAGCGTCTACATGTGCTTTGCTGCACACTAAAAAACTCCACAGCAGGACAGTACTTATAGTTACAGGTACTAACCCCCTGTTATTAGTTTACTGCCTCCTAATAGTGCTGCACATGTAGACGCAGACATTTACTGTGGAGCTAATTAGGCAATTCCGAAGTAAATGTTTCGTGTAGACGTGCCCCCTGTTGAACTCCTGTAGCTTTATTTTTGCTCTCCCACTTAGCAAAGGCAGAAACTGCTATTACTCTATTTCCTCTCTTGTAATGTACATCCTTCTGCATGTGTATGTTGAGAAGGAGAGGAAAGACTTCTATTTTATAAGGATCTCCAGAGTTTTAGACCCATTCAGTTGTGTGCAAACCTGATCAGGTTTTATAGGAACCTTGGTTTGAGGGGAGATTTGCATTGTGGGGTGAAGGTTGAGACATAGGTGCACTTGAGAATTTGTTTAAACATTAAGATTTTCATATGAATATGAATATTTCATTTTCAGATTTCATATTTACGTATGATCCTTTAGACATATTTTTTTATGTTTCCTGTTCCTAAACCATTATTTCTCAGTTTAACTTAGTAAGCTACTAGTTATTCATGAGTCTAAAATGGAGCTTTGTGGGGAGGGTGAAAGGCTTTATAAGGAAGTATTAAAACTCCTCAAGCTAGTGTTTGGTTTAGTTTCTTGCTCAGTTGAGAGGGTTATGGGAAGTTCCAAGGCAGTAGAAGCAGGAAAATGCCAAGTCTGTGCAGGAGGGCTGCCACCAATGCACTTGAATGAACAGTAGAGCTTCTTAGGGCTTTTCTTTCCCAAACTGTCTTTACTGTTAACAAAGCTGTGGTATCTGGAATTACAGAAATCAATTTAGTATGGGAAAGGAGAGGTAAATTTGTAAGAGCTAATATTTAAAGCCCACAAAATATACAATTTTATAATCTTATTCCAAAACACTGCAACCCTTAATATTTGTATGACTGACACTTATACTGTATATTTTCTACTCTTGGCTTTTAATGTATTGTATTATACTTTCATATTTTCATTAATACATTCACTCTTCTTTTAATTGCCTGGTCTAAGTCACTGGTCATGGGTTTGAAGACCAGCAGAAATTACTTTCATTTTGTTAAACGGACATATGGAAACCAAGTCAGTAAAATACTCTCTTGTCTGTGAGCCTTTTCTTTGTACAGCTGTCCAGGTTTCATTTTTCCAGTATCATAATAAATAATGTTGCTGTCCAGGAATGGAAACAGGACAATATTAGCAGAGTTGAATTTTCAGTGAGATTGAAGAAGTGATGCTATTGTTCCATTAGAGTGGGAAAATCCTTTTTTAACTTCCAAAGCCAAAGTTAAAATTTGGCACCATTTATGTAAACAGCATTTGACCTGTTACACTACATTCAAACTGAAATAAGAGTTTCTCATTCCTGTTTTTTCTGTAAAGACAGTGATGCCTGTTTCTTTAGAAAAAATTCTTGCTAGTTCATGTCTTTATGGTTTGAGTGATGATGTAGTATTTTTTTAAGTTGATCTGGGCAAATGTGCATGATTACAACTTGTCATCATAGAAAGCTATTCTGATGAGACTGAGGCAATGCAGTAGCATTTTCCCTCGCTCTTCAGCACACCCTTGCAGTCATTTGGTGCAACCTTCTAGTGAGTATAGTTAGCCCAGCATCACACAAAGGAAAGGATAGCTCAGCAAATCTGGGAGTGGCTGCTTTGGATTATAAAATACACTAAGACTCAGAAGTCCAAGTTCAAATCTTTTTATTTTAATTTTCTGATGAAAAACATCTTTTGATTAGGGTATAAGAAATTTTTATAACATGGACTTTGATCCTAAATTTAAAATATCAGTTTTTGTGCCAAAGACTCATTCTCATGTGAAGAGATTAAACTAACTCATTTTTCAAATTTTATTTGGAAAACTTGGTTTAAGAATTTTTAAAAGCAGATTTTCTTTTCTCTGCTTACCCCAAATCTCTTTCCATTCTTAGAGTACCATTTCTAACACCAGGTTCTTTGGAAAGAGGGAGGGACAGGGCTGGGTACTGTGTGAGTTTGTGATATACATTTAGCTGATATTTTAAAATTTACCTTAGTTGATATTTTAAAATTTACCTTGACTGACAAAGGCTGTAGCTTATCCAAAACCTAGAAAATAAAGAAGAAAGAAAATGGAACCTTCTTTTTCTAGGGGCAATTACTTCTGCAGCTGTTTAAAGGTGAGTTGCTTTCAAAAGGCTGGGACTCAGGATCATTATGTCTATACTGAACTGTAAGATATAGTTCTTTATGTGTAACTTAGTGGAATTTGTAGTGTGCATATGCAGAAGTGAAAATGTTTCCTTTCTAAAGTCTCATGTGCATGTACATACAAAAGAAAAATAAAATGTCCACATGTGCTTTTAAAATAAAATATATGTCTACATGTGTGCATATGCACAAAGGATAAAGTTTGTGGGGGGGGAATCAGAAACCTCTTCACATGGGTATTTAATTTTGATTTTGGTTTGTCACTTTTTGCTGTATTTTCTGTAATCTCAGCATTTGGTATTTATTTTAGTTTTGTCATAATGTGAGAGGGGGGAACCTTTTTGTTTCTAAAATCTGTATTTTATAAAATTATGGCTCCCACAGTTCCAACTGTTAGTTGTACATGCAGTGTAGCAGACCCTAGATTAACACTCATGCCTGTTGATTTGCATACATGACATTGGCTGTATTATATTGTTTCTCTGTACCTCAGTTTCCCTTATTTATGAAATGACTGATAATGTGCCTTAAGAAGTGCTGAGTAAGTTCATTTCCATTTGTAGTACTTGGAGTAGATTCATTAAGCACTATGGCAGACAAGGTTCCTTGGGTGAATTTGATATCTTTTATTAGACCAACCCAAATGGTTGGAGAATAGTTATTAAGCAAGCTTTCGGGTTCAAAAACCCTTCGTCAGGCTCAGGAAGCTGCAGCAGTTGGTGTGTGCTCTGATCTCTAGTATCCAGCAGGTTGATGAAATGGAGCTCATAGGCTCGTCTCTGGGATGTGTTGTGTAAATTTCCCTTGAGGATCAGGACTGAGAGATTGGAGAGAGAGTGGCCCTCCTGTGAGAAATGTGCCCCCACCGGTAATTGGGTGTTTCTGTCTTTGATGGATTTCCGGTGTGCATTCATTCTGGTGCGCAGTTGTTGTCTGGTCTCTCCTACATATCTTCCATCAGGGCATTTGGTGCATTGGATGAAGTATACTACATTCCTGGAGGTGCAGCTGTAAGATCCTGGGATGCTGATGGCTCTGTTGTGGGGTGTAGTAATAGTGGGGGTGGTGGAGATGTGGGGGCAGGTTTTGCATTTCTTGTCATGGCACGGTCTGGATCCTTTTGGTGTGTTCTGGGGTTGAGGAAGTTTGCTTCTGGTGATGAGGTTGGCGAGGTTCGATGCTTGTCTGAAGGCTAGGATGGGTGGCTCTGGGAAGATCTTTTTAAGAATAGGGTCTTTTTCTAATATGGGTTGCAATTTTTTGAGGATTTTCCATACAGGTTCAAGGGATGGGTGATAGGTCATAACCAGCGGTGTGCGATTTGTGGGTGTTTTTCTTCTGTACTGCAGCAGTTCTTCACGTGGTATCCAGGTGGCTCTTTCAAACATGCGATCTACCTCTCTGGAGGAGTGTCCTTGCTGGGTGAAAGCCTTTTTAAGATTGGTGAGGTGGCAATCCCGGGTGTTCTCTTCAGTACAGATGCGGTGGTATCTGAGGGCTTGGCTGTATATCACTGCTTTTTTGGTGTGTTTCGGGTGATTGCTGGTTCTGTGCAGATATGTATGTTGGTCTGTGGGTTTCTTGTATACTGTGGTCTGTATTTTACCCTTCTGGATACTGATCCTTGTGTCTAAAAAGGGGATGTTGGTGTTGGAGTATTCTAAAGAAAGTCGGATGGAGGGATGGTGACTGTTGAATTTCTGGTGGAACTCAAGTAGAGATTCCAGGTTCTCACTCCAAATGATGAAGATGTCATCGATATATCGTAAGTACAGCAAGGGTTTGATGGTGCAGTTCTTGAGGAAGTCTTCTTCCAGGTGGCTCATAAAAAGGTTGGCATACTGTGGGGCCATTTTAGTGCCCATAGCTGTTCCCATCATCTGGAGGAAGTGTTGATTATTAAAAGTGAAATTGTTGTGTGTGAGGATGAAGTGTATAAGCTCAGTGATATCTTTGGGTCTGTATTCTGGGTTGTAATCTTGTTCCTGTAGATATGTAAGGCAGGCATGGATGCCATCCTGGTGTGGGATGTTGGTGTATAGGCTGGTAACGTCCATGGTGGCTAGGAGTGTGTTGCTGGGAAGGTGGTCTATGTTTTTAAGTTTCCGTAGCAAGTCTGTGGTGTCTTGGACAAAACTTGCTCTGTGGGTGACAAGCGGTTTTAGGATGGATTCAACAAAACCTGATATTTCCTCAGTTAGGGTCCCATGGTTGGATATGATAGGTCTGCCAGGGTTCCCTTGTTTGTGGATTTTAGGGAGCATGTAAAAAGTCCCTGGGTTAGGTAGCGGGGGGATCAAGGTCTGTAGTTTTTCTTGTAATCTTGGTGGAAATGATTTGATGGTATTGTTGAGTTTTTTGGTGAAAAGGGGAGTAGGATCTTCTTGTAGTTCTTTGTAGTAGGTGGTGTCAGAGAGCTGTCTGTTGGCTTCCTTTATGTAATCCTCACGGTTTAGGATGACTATGGCTCCTCCTTTATCTGCTGGTTTTATTACTATTTGGTGGTTAGATCTTAGAGATTCTATGGCCTTTTTCTCTGGTAGAGAGAGGTTGTTATGAGTCAGAGGTCAGAGTATGTAGTGTTTCTTTCAATGTCCTTCAGGGATCTGAATATGTCTGAATGGATCTGGCATACTGTATAGCTTGGCAGTACTGGTAGAAATTTAAGTTTGCAAAGGGTCTGTGCTAAAATATACAGTATGCAGTTTTTATGCCAGTGATGATTATAATATGCATAGTCCTTATTTTCACGTTAGTCATCATTGTGCCTGATCATACTATAATGCATTACTCATATTGAAATAAATACAATAAATGCCCTAAAATTGCCATTTAGCAAATAATTGTGGAGTCAGTGTTCTGAAAGGCATAAGGTTGAAAATCATTTCCACTCTAAGCATTTGTTTTTATAAATGTCTTCTACTTTTCTCTTTTTGGCCTGCAAAATCCAATATATTTTCTCTCAAAGTGACTGGAGGAAGGGGCTGTTAAAGCAAATCATCCAAACACCTTCTGAGCATCAATACTCACATTTTCCCTTTTTCTCTCCTCTGCTTCTTTCAGCCTGCAGCTTCCAAATCCCTTTGACTTTTGTTTAACTTGTATAAATGTGTGTGTTGCACTGTGAAATAGTTTTAATGTAGCTAGTGTAAGTTTGCTTAATGGACATTCTGGAGAAAAACTCCTGAACTTTATTTAGGCTTGATATTGGAAAAATCTATAAATTATCTGCCTGGATTGCAAGCAGCACAAACCTCAGTTTCTACAATAACACAGGGTGGGAAAGAATGCAGGATGTTCTGACTCAACAAACCACCTACAGTACCTAAAGCACAATTGTAAACACATCTCCACTATTACTACACCCCACAACAGAGCCATCAGCATCCCAGGATCTTACAGCTGCACCTCCAGGAATGTAGTATACCTCATCCAATGCACCAGATGCCCTGATGGAAGATATGTAGGAGAGACCAGACAACAACTGCGCACCAGAATGAATGCACACCGGAAATCCATCAAAGACAGAAACACCCAATTACCGGTGGGGGCACATTTCTCACAGGAGGGCCACTCTCTCTCCAATCTCTCAGTCCTGATCCTCAAGGGAAATTTACACAGCACATCCCAGAGACGAGCCTATGAGCTCCATTTCATCAACCTGCTGGATACTAGAGATCAGGGACTAAACATAGACATTGGATTTTTGATACATTATAATCTGCCTGGCAACTGACTCCCCAGCCCAGCCCCGCCCCTGGCTTGTTTACTTTTCATTCCATCCAGGAAGAGCACACACTAACTGCTGCAGCTTCCTGAGCCTGACGAAGGGTTTTTGAACCGAAAGCTTGCTTAATAACTATTCTCCAACCATTTGGGTTGGTCTAATAAAAGATATCAAATTCACCCAAGGAACCTTGTCTGCCTATATCCTTAGACCAACACGGCTACAACCTAAACCCCTTAAGCACTATGCACATTCAAATATACTTAATGCTTTTTTGATGACGTCTGCAAATCAGGATCCAATTTTTGTCTTTGCTTAATGAAATGGGGGTATATTCAAAGGACAGAATTTACCAGAAGGCTAACATTGTAACACTTGTACTCCAAATTTTCTGCCTGAGTTTAAATATTGTGGATGAAGGACTTATCCATGACCATCAGTGGCTCTGACGGTACTTTCATGATAACTGTCAGTCTTTTTCTGGATGTTATGAGACACTTACCCGAATGGATGATCGTGAGGCCTGGTATGTTGTGCCACCTGTGCTAAACAGCAGTGAATTGATTAAGACAGTTTTGACATTTAAAGAATATACCTATTGCTTGAGACTAGGATTTCATTTTAATTCTTTTCACTCCATTGCTGCTAACATGAGTTAAACAGTAAAAGCTAATACAGGGCGGCGAAGAAAGATAGTTCCCTGAATATGAGTGTAGCTGATGTTGAAAGCAGGCAATTTCTAAAGGTTCTTGCCAGTAAAAATGTTTGTTATTCTTGCACAATATTCTGTCCTGTTATATTGCTTTACTCTTTTGTCTTTTGTTCACCACACCCAGATGAGAAATTAATAGAAAAGCCCTAATTAGTGGAATAAGCGTGCCATCGTGATGGAGAAACAGGAGTCCTAACCTATTTGAATTTTATTAAAGCAACTTACATGAATAATTAATTTAAATTGACTTGGAAGCATGTGCTGTTACAAAAATTGAAAATTGGTGGGAGGACTATAAACAAAAAAGCAATGCAAATGGCAGTGCGGCAAATTGTGGTGGTTTTTAGTGTGATCAGGGATCACAGTTTTGAGTAGGTTTATTTAATATTAATTATCAGGATGACAGTAGGGAAAAAGACATAGAAGTAATACAAAATGAAAAAGAGAGATAACAAATATGCCTCTCAGCTCTTCCCTGAGCTCTGCTGACATTTGAGCAGGGGCCATGTTTGTCTAACCTGTGCAATACTCCCTTCCACAGAAAGATTCAAAACTGACTGGTTCAGTTCCTGAACTTGTTGAGGCCAGGTCAGGATTGGACAGGGCCAGATTGACAGGGTATTACTGACTCAGCCTTGCCAACTGACCTTATATGACCTTATGTGAAACTTACATGTCCTACTCCAGTCATCTTATGATATATACGAATTAAGAAATAAGTATGAGATAGATAGATAGATAGATCTCTCATACTTAATTCTTTGTTTTATCTGTTTAGGTATTTACTTTGCCCCTTAAACTATGAAAAGGTGCTATTTGTGCATACCTGAAACTTGCATAGGCCTACCTTATCTGTATAGATGTTGCACTTTTACTCTGGAGAACAGTTCAGTCTTTTTCTCAGCAGTCCTTCCTTCCTTCCTTCCAATTATGCCCATTTACCTGTCCCCAATGTCCTTTGTCTGCTGGCAGTCCCTTGCACCTGGTGAAAGTAATTTATATGTCCCAAAGCTGTTGGTCTCAGTCTTTTATTTAAATTGCTGTAAATGGGGAGTTGAGTGTGTGTTTTTTTCTCCAAGACCGGAGAAGTTATATAACCTACGTATTTTGGCTTTCATGCACATATTACTGAATATTGGATCCAATTATGATGTCCATGGTTTAAGGAAGATGCTGAGTTGGAAGGGCAGGAAAGCCTAGTGTTTAGCATAACAAAGAAAAGGTTAAAGGTACTTGCAAACAGTGAACATACATTAATAAAAGAAGACTCCTCCAGTTACCAAATGTGTAACAAGATCTGATGGCTAAAACTTGGAGCTAGACACATTTAGAATAGAAATAAGATGCAGATTTTTAACAGTGGATGTGATTAACCCTTAGAAAAACTTACCAAGGCCTGCAGTGAATTCCCCATCATTGGCAATTAAGATTCAAAATTTAAAAAAAAATCATGGTATCATTACAGTTTAATTAATTTTTACAGCCTGTGTTTAGTCTAGAAATCAGATATTCGGTCACAGTGGTAGTTTTTGGCTTATATCTGTGCTTGCTTCAGCAGCACATATACTAAAATTGGCAAATGGGGCTCATACCTCAATTGACCCTCTTTATATCATATGTCAAGCATTACAACAATAATCAAACAGGTGCACAAAATTACAAGCAGGTTCAGTCATTCACTTATACCTCCCCTTCCTCTAAGTGAATGTACTTGGGGTACATAGACTGGTATGATCTTGTGTACCTTCCATTACCCATCTATTTTGGGGATAGCATCTAGGACCCAGTCCTGCCTTTCCTTTTCTCCTTTGGCTTCTAAGGAGTAAGATAGGTGATGTCAACTGCCATACTTCTACCACATAGTTCACTCTCACAGGGATGATGTAGAAAGCATGGTGTTGGTTAGTTTGGACCGCTTTCGAATGACAAAGCTGGTCCTAACCCAGTAGTTATTCTTGGCGTCTATTTCCTGGTGTCAGGGGATAAAGGGAACTTTATGTCTTCCAAACATGTTTCTCCCTACATCTGTGCCATGTATGTTTGATTTCTCAGTTTGACTTCTGTGTGGGTCAAAAATCAGGTTTGCCCTAGCAGCTCCTTTTTGACTAATTTTTCCCCTTCCCTCCTCCCCTCCCCCCCTAACTATTCTGTCTCTGACATGCTGAATCAACATTTTCTCCCCTTTCCCTTTGCTCTTTGGATCTGCTTCATCTGCATTTTCATAAGCATTGGCCTCCTGCAGCAACTATGACTAGCAGTTAACTCCTGACGTTTCTGCCAAGCCCTTACCTTTAATGGACTGTAGAACAGAATTCTGTTTCAAGCATATAGAATCATTCCTCAATAAAATATCAGAGGGAGTATACTCTAATACCCTGTTAGTTTCCCAAATATGTCTAAGGTTTTACAAGGATTTGAGCCACAAGAGTGAAGGATTTCACTGTATAGGGGCCTTCATGCACCATTTCTCTGTTTGCCAGTACCTGATATGATTTCATTATATGGGGTTTTACTAATTCAATCAATTCTGGCGCTCCTTCACTACTTAGTGTTTCCCTATTAAATTCCATTTTTCACCCTAATTAAAAGATTTGTTGCTCTGTTCCGGTGAATACAGATACAGATGCCTAGGGAGGGTTTGTATGGTCTACTTCCCAGGTGAGCTGGTTGTATGACATCCTCCATTAACAGAATGCCACACAGTAAATGCCATAAAGGTTGTGGTGTGGGTGACCCTTCTAGGACCATGTCTGTCTTTACTAGACTGATTGTTGTAGGTGGTATACTATTGTTACCCATTTTCTCATGGGTCCCTTTGAGGGACCTCCCTTCCAGCTCATGTAAAAGTGAGCTTTACAAATAAAAAGTCATAGATGTTTGGAATGGAGCGTGTTTCAGAAAAGCACTTGTCATGATATATGTTCTGGTTGGAAAGAGATTCCAATTACAGCATCTTGTATTTTCTAGAGGTGCACTGATTGATACATCAGTCCCATATCGTATCAGCACCGATAAAAGGAAAATTGACATTATTGGCAATCAGCTTTTTTTGGCTGATGTGGCTGATAATGTCACTGATAAATGCTGTGTACATGTGTGCAGCTGCAGTGCAACACACAGGTGGCCAGGAGCGCAGCCTGGCAGCATGGAGAGCAGCACCTGGCAGCATGGAGCACAGCGTCTGGCTGGTAAGTCTGTTGAGGGGGAAGGGGTGTGAGGGAAGGAAGGGGCATTGGAGGAGCAGACCGAGGCCCCTGCGGTGAGGGAGGGAGTGGGGCTGGGGCAGGGGCAGGGGCAGGCACTGCACAGCTGTGGCGTGGTGGGGCATGGGATGGAGCCATGGTTCATTTGCGGGGGGTGGCTCCTGGTGCTGCATCCATTCCGAGAGGGAATGGGGGGGGCGTGCTCCCCAGATCTGTATGCGGGGCGCGGGTGGACTGCCGCTATGGCTGGGGTCAGGGGTGGTGCTGGGCTATTCCTGGGAGGGGGCTGGGCTGGGGCTGTGCTTGAGGTGGGTGGTTACAGCGGTGCTGGGAGAGGGGCTGCCAGGGGGGCTACAGTCACCTCAGAATTCGCCGTAGCCCCTCTCCCAGTGCCACCGCCACCTGCCCCCCCACCAGGAAGAGCCCAGTGCCACCCCATCCTGCATTGGCAGCCCACCCTTGTCCTGTGCACAGATCTGGGGAGCATCCCTCCCATGTCCTCCCAAGGTGTGTGCAGCAGTTGCAGCTGCCCCCTCCCCTGCACCCCCTGAATGAGCCACGGCTCCATCCTGCGCCCCACCCCAGCTGTGCAGCGCCTGCCCCTGCCCAGCACCAGCCCCACTCCCTCCCTACCGTGGGAGCCAGGATCTGCCCCCTCCCCCCCTTCCCTCCCCCCTTGCCCCTTCTGCCACAACAGACTTACCAGCTAGATGCTGCTTTCCATGCTGCTGGGTTACATATCGGCAATTGCATCAGTATTGGCTGATGTGGCTCGTTAAAAAGTAACCATTGGCATCAGCCCAAAAATATCTCTATCAGTGTACCCCTAGTATTTTCAGAGCAGTTTTGGCATGTGCTATACTTTTAATGATTTCATTTATATGTTTTCCCTGAAAATAATTGGAAGTCTACACAAATTGCTTTTTTGTATACTGTATTTTCTCATATATAGCACACCTTGTATATAGTATGCACTTGGATTTTTTAAGGGAAGCCTGAAAGGGTGGGAGAGGATATTTAATTGAGGTAAATGATTGGTAGCAACTAGGGAGCCAAGTCTGCTAACAGCCCCACATGCCAGATGGAGTTGTGCACTGACCCAGCATGCCAAGTCCAGAACTATGTATCTAGTGTCCCTGTGAGCTGGCTCCAGAGCCACATGATGGGTCAGGACTGTGCACCAAGTACAGGACACCAGGCATAGGGGTGCCTTCTCACTCTGGAGCCACATGCCATATCTGATCCTGCATGTAGCCCTGGGGCTATAATAGCATGCAGTCCCAGATTTAGCATACTGGGACATAGCTTTGGACCAATGTGAGGTATTGGACATAGTACACTAGGGCTGTGTATCATGTTGGACTTGCTGGGTCCAGCTGTAGACCAGTCTTATGTGCTGGTCCAATTTAGTGCATGGTTGTGGAAAGGGGTTCTCCACAGGTCTGGAAATTCTGGGGCCATAGGGATGGGGCAACATTAATTTCCATGGTTCTCAGCATTGCCCTGTTTCTTCCCCCCCCCCGGCCAAATTTCTGGATCCATGGGGATCGCTTTTCCTTAAGTATAATGCTTACCTCAATTTTCCCCAGCTGGTTTTGGGGCAGGTGCAGGTTATATATGATGAAATGATACAGATGAAATAACAGTATATTTGGTAAATTGTAGACTCTTTTTGTTAAATAAAACAAAAAATCCTGTTGTTTTTTTTTAAGAATTTCTATGTAAACGGATAGCAGGTTTGCTGTGATAAAACACATTTCTTAAATAGTCACCAGATTTCAAGTGGAAGTTATACTTTGAATGAACGGTTTCAGATACCTTTGCCTATGGCGTTAGGATCATTTGTTCTTTGAGTTTTGAGGCATGGCATATGTGTACAACATTTTCCTATTTCCACTGCCACAGGGTAAATATAAAGTAAGCTACATGACACACTGTAGGTCTAATTATAGTGGTCTTTGTGTGCCTTGGATTATGGTGAAAAGTAAAACGTGAGGACTGAATTTACTACCAGTATGAAGAGGGAGAGAGATGGAGGAGTGAAATAAATTAAAAATGGCTATTACTTTAGGAGTTACAATTTTAATGTGGTTTAGGGCTTCAAAGACTAACCAAAATAAAGGTTTATTGAAACAGTCTTAGAGTGTAGACCCATTAAATAACAGAGAGTGAGTTGTTAAAATTTAATTCCCAAAGAACGGATGGAACATAACTCCAAACTACACAAAAGTCTAAGTGTTATGTTAAGAATATCCTGCTACCTGTGACTTGAAAGATATAATTTAAAACCTCACATACAAGGTATATATTTGTAATATAAAAATAGATGTGATTTAGGCATTACTTTAAAGATGCATAGACTTCATTTTCATACTACTTGCTATATCAAAGTTAGCAACACCTGCCAAAGATGGACCTTTAGTGGGAAAGAAAGGAAATGTCAGGTGAGGGATTTGAAATACTGCAAAATTGCAGGCAAGTCAAACAGTGTGATTTAATCCAGAATCTCTCACTTTAGTTGGAAATATATTTGACCAAAAAAAATTAAATGAGTAAACACTGAATTCTTGGCAGATAGGTTACACATGTGCATACATATATTGTCATTATATGGACATTAACTTGGACAATGAAAGCAAAACTTGACATCCCTATTTCCTTTCACTCCAATAACTAAACTTTTTATTGCTAAACTTTTTATTCTTTCCAGATCCCCATTACAAAAGCCTGGAAAACTACTTGGCTTTTAAAACAACAGTTAGAACAATTTGGACATCCGAGCTAATGACCATGGACATAGTATTTAAAAAAAAATCCCACCATCATCTTGTCCTTGCTAACATATAGGAACAGAAGTCATGGAGCTAAAGTAATAAGCTACTGTGTATATATTTATACTTTGGGTCTATCTACATGTGCTCTTTGCTGTGGAGTTTCTTAATTAGCTCTGCAGTAGAACGTCACTGTCTACATGTGCAGTGCTATTAGGCCACAGTAAACTAATTAACTTCACTGTAGGATAGTACTGCCCAACACAAATACTATCCTGTGGCAGAGTACTTAAGTATGCTCAAGTACTTAAGTGTAGAAGGTGACCTGGCTGTCTGGGGCACAAAGGTACTACAGTGCGGGGACTGCCTGCTGTCTAGCCCTACATTGCAGCACCTTCGTACTCAGCCAGCCCCTCTACAGCACACTGAGCCAGGGTGGAGCAGCTGCGGGCTGGCAGGCTGGCCCACAGGCCCCATGCCAGTCAGGGCTGCACTTACACGTCTAGCATTTACACGTGCACCCAGGAGCAATAAACTCTGGTCTAAACTGCTCCAGAGTTTATTCAGGTGCACTAAATGCACATGTAGATGCACCCTCTGTGTCCAGTATCTTTCAGTAACTTTAATGGGGTTTATCTGCCCAATTGGTATCCTTGCAGCACTGATTTTGGGAAGGAAACGGGAGTTTTCCCATTACAAAGTTGGTAAGCTTAAGACATGACAGAGCTACAAACAACATGCATTTGTCATTATTGAGACTTTCATTTTCTCTCACAACTTTTTGTATGAAATGACATGAATACAGGATTTTTGAATGTCATTGTTGTCTTCGCTGGTCCTTGCAATGGAATTTAACTTTTGTTGAATAAGTGGTGCGGTACTCTGTGAGTACACCCTCTTCAACAGTGTTGGCAATTTAAGCGCTATAGAGCATTCAGATCTGGCCTGCACAGCTGTAGCTTCAGCAGTGGTGGTCTTTGCCCATGCCACACTGCAGCTGACTGGTGGGGAAAAACAGTGGTAGCAGCGAGTCCTAGTACCTGCTGACCTCCGACAAACTGGATCATTCTGGCTTGCTGCTGGAAAGCATTGCCAACCTCCGCTCTACAGTTTGTTTTTTGCCTATGATATATTTATTCTTGTATGAAATTTTAAATGATCTTTTAATATTTTTAATATTATTTCACTGATGTGAACTGGTCATAATGCTGAGTGCTGTTGAAGCAAGTGCAGAAATTTATAAGGCTGAGGTATGTGTGCAGAAATTAGATCAACTGCTTTAGTTTTGGGGGTGGGCAGAAACTTGCTAATGGATTTTATGTTTAAAAAAAGGTGAAAAAGAAAAAAACCTCTTGTGTTAGGCATGAGATAAACATATGGGACTACATCTAGTATTGGGGAGTTTGTTTTAATTTAAGGGAATAAATGTCCCTACTAAATCATTGGATTATTCAAGATTTCACATATACCTTTCCTTAGTTTGCAGTCATTACTCATGTTTTATAATTAATTTCTTCAAAACATTGTGTACACTGAGGATGTAAAAGTTTTTGACTCCTGCATCACCACAGAAGGAGCAAGCCAGCTCATGACCTTCCAATTCTAGCTCAGACAAGGTCAACAAAAGCCTGATTTAATTCCAATTCCAATACATGACTACATTAAGGACATACCGTTCTGTTCATATTTCACCATTTGTAATTTATGATCAGATTACATGAGATAAAACAAGCTTTACTCTTAACTTTATAAAATTCACTTTTAATTTTGTAGCGAATAAAATTACTCAGTGTGCTTAAAGGCAAATATGTTGCACATCTGTACAGAATTGGGGACATTCTAATGCCACTTTTTTGTTTAGTAATTTGTTCATATTTTCTAATTTAAATTATGGGTCAGATGATCACCTGATATAAATTAATATAGAGACTGGTACTCTTTGTTAATGTCTACCATATTTACTTAATTCTAAGACAAGCCCTCCCCTGCATTTAACACGAGGAAAAAGCCCCTTGTCTTGGAATCCAGGTGCAAGGTGGCACAGGGGCCTGCAGCTCCAGCTCTGGCCCTGACCCCGTTTCTCTTCCCACCCAGCAGCCTCAGGCCCCTGCCTCCTTTCCTCTGTCTTTTCCTTCCCTCCCCCCAGACAATGGCTTTGGCTTCTCAGTTGTTATTCCATGCATTTGATGATAATTTGTGCGCAAACATTTTTCCTGTGGCTTAGTATAGGTAATCAGCCTGGCAAATTGCGGACCACTGCACAGAGCCCCACAGCCGGAATGTCCCGTCGGAACACAAGTAAAGATACGTCCACCCCCCCGGGCTTGGGGATGGGCCCAAACCTCAATTGGGGCTGCCATGGGCCCTGCGGGAAGAGTTGCAGCCTCTCTGCCGGGCTCTGTGGGTCATGGTTTGCCGGTCCTCGATCACTTCTGCTCTGGCAGCCAACCCTTTGCAGCCTGGGGGTTGGTTCAGAGGCCCCTCATAATAAGAGGCCCTAACCTGAAGCTTATTTAGCTTATGCCTAAATCCGGCACTGGTAATCATTTTTTCCTGCCAGTGATTAGAGTGTTTCATAAAGCAAAAGAGGGAGAAAAAACATTTGACAATAAACTCTGGTTAATTCACTTACGGGGCGATTCATCACTATAATTTAGTTTGCCATTCCTCTAATATCCGGTGAGCAGCATTCACTCCACTACCCCGCTCCTGATAATTAGCCACTACTGAATGATTCACCATTCTTGGCATTCCTCTTAGCGTTGAGAGATAATTAAAGTTTTCTGTACAGATTAGGGAAGAAATATCAGAAGCTGTAAAAATTGGCTGTAGATCTTTGGACAGGTATAATATTTGGAATGAAATTCAGCTTTTCTTTATGATTTTACTAGATCCTGAATTCACTGGATTTTTAAAGTTAGAATAAGAAATGGGAAGGTGACAATGGAGATGTAATTAAGAGGGGAAAAGTGCAGTTATGTGGCTATGTATGTGCTAATTTAGGTTCACGAAGGGGAAATAGGATTTGATCCGTAATGCACAAGTTTTGAGTTGGGCTCCAGGGAGTGGTGGAGTTTAGACACATCGCTTGTGAATTATGTTTGCACATCTAACAGTACTAACTGCAGCACCCTTGAGAGGATCTCAAGGTACTCTAGGGTCCTGTGGCACTGTGTGAGAGAATCACTGTAAGTAGCCCCCTGGTCATAACCCGGGATCCTTGATAATGCTTAAAGCTGTGTAGGGATCCTGGGCTTTTGTTTCTTTGAATTACCCTTCTAAGGCCAGAAGCCTAATGTTTTGGTGTTGTAACACATAAGTGGAAGCACGTCAAGGATCGTCTGGATTTTGCCCTGTGTTTTTTTAAAGGAAATATGGTTATTGCTGAAGGGCACACATTTTAATAATGTAAAGTATACTTGTAAAACAGATAAACTCAAATGCAGTGCAGCATGTATTGCGAAATCCCTTTATACAGTTTTAGCAGAAACCTCATCAGTTCAAAATGTTCATTTAGTATCTCTGAGTACAGTTGCGTAGAATGAACTAATATTTTCCTGCTGGAGATGGATAAAGTGTTAGATTTGCTGCACCTGATTAGTAAAGTAGTAGTATAAAAATTTTTAATTAATGTATATTAGCAATGTGTTTAAAACAGTCTATTATTTTTCTCCATCTGCAGTAAACCTAGCCTTCTGGCTTATTGTTATCTAGGACATTTTCCTTTTGGCAGGGGTTGCTTGTGCATACCAAAAAGAGAATGGTCTGTAAGATGTCAGTGTGTATGTGTTCAGAGCCACTGATATCCAGAGAGTTTGGCAGCAGGCAGTAATTTTTGAGGCGAATAAAGGGAGAGACATGAGTCTGTCTTTGTGAAACCACCTGGGACAACACAGATGCAAGTTGGGGAAAATAAAATTTTTAGCTGTAGTATTTTAAACTAAAAGGTGGAATTATCTTTCAAAAGTGAAGACCTTTCAGAGCTTAATGGTATAGGGGAACAAGTCTGTTTGGCAAGGATACAGGATAAAGCTGCAAAAATATATATAGTAAATGAATGTTATTAGCATTTAGTTTTAGAGCTCTGGAGCACTACAGTGACATGCAAATGTTGACAGACTTTTTTTATTAACTTACAAAGTAGCTCTTATTTTAAATACAAAAACAATCCATGCAAATTTGTTGTTATTGAAAACGTGTTACATGCCTCCCTCCCCAAATCCCAGTGTACTTTTATAGTTTCCAAATAACTTGTTTGTTACTTTTTTTGGTTACAGGAACTTATTATCAAGGACAAATCACATCTTCCAATACACTATGGGTTCTCTGAAGTTTATCTGGTGCTTCAAAAGGGACAAAACCCTCAAGGAGCATCTTCTGCCTAAGGCAACTCCCATAACAGCCAGGAGCTATAAAGATAGCCCTACATTTGTTCACCTCCAGGCCCCTCAGTGCCTGAAGCTGGAAGGCAACACTGCTCCAGCTATTCTCTGTTTCTCAAAGTCATAGGGGCCTGGTGGTAGTAGTATAAATTACAACCAGGCTGAGAATTTTGTTTCTTACATAGAAAATAGAGCTGGCCAGAAGCTGGAATCCCTGTTCCATGGGAAATCTTGGAATTTCCAAAAGCTTTAATTCCAAAACCCAGAATTTTCCAAGGAACAAAACTTAAAAAAGTGTTTTCAAATGAATTCAAATAATACCTCATATTGTCCTTTTCAAAATGTTTCTGAAGCTTTCTGCACTGTAAGGGGCCTGTTCCTTCTTAAAGTCTGAAATGGCCCTGTTTTTTTTACCTCCTGGTCCACACATTTGAGTGGACATGAGCCGGGAGCTGGGGCAGTTGAAGATAGTATTACTCTCTGATGGGAGTGTGGTGGAGGTTTTAAGATACATGGTTCTTCCATGCAGTATGTGGGAGAATGAAGACATGCTTATGTTTCTGCTCATTTCATGTTGTGTAACTCTTGTGTCTTGTTTCCTAAGTAGATGCCAATGGCCCTGTAACAGAGTCCTGCCCCACAGTGGCTGTGACATCTCTAGAGCCCCCCTCAGTACTTGTCACTTTTGCTTTCTTTGGGCAATCTCCCCTTTGACTCACCTGGCACTCCTTGATGTAATTATACTTTTAGGAAAAAGGGAGGCTGCCCCAGGCCTCCCCAGGTGAGATCTTATACTTATGAACACAGGTGTCACTGCTCATCACCTTAAGGGCTAGTTATGTGGCCTCTTTTTCTCCCCTTTTTGCCACACCCAAGCCTTGCAGATGTTACCAATCAGTCACTCATCATTGGGCATTAAGCTCCATTGTCTGATCTGATCAGTCTCCCATCCATGTGCCCTCAGTCCTGGTGACAACTCTAGTCCATGTAGGCCTCTAAACCTGGAATAGACTTTGTCACTGCTGGGGTTTCCAGCTCTGGTGCCTGTAACTGTTCCAACTCCTCCTGGGCTCAGGCCTCTGTGCCGCTAACAAATCTAAACCTCTCTTGGGCTTTGGTCTGCATTCTCCACCCCTCCTGGGCTCAGGACCTCTATTTCATTAATTGCCCCCAACTCTTTTCCAGCCCCTCCAGGGGCCTAGGCAGTGACTGTGGCAGTCTGCCCTGAGTGCCCAGCACCTTTGTGGGCAGGCAGTGGGTGACGGGTGCCTCACCTCTGCCCGCCATGATGGTTCCCTTCACTGGTCCCACTGGGAGAGGGAGGGGCGGGCTTCCGCAGGCCAGTTGCTGCCTATGCCGCTGAGCTGTGGGGCTGGCTTAGACTAGGCTGCAGTGGTTCATTGCCTCCCCCCACCGCTGCCTACACCACTGGTGTGCAGAAGCCTGCTCCAAATACCTGGGTCTATGACCCAGGAGTGCAGCCTGGTGTGTCCCGGCCACACAGCCCAGGAGCATAGGCAGTGACTGGCCCATGCCAGGCTGCCCTTCCCTGTCCTGGTGGTGGAGGCAAACATCACGGTGGGCGGAGGTGACGTACCTGTTATTTGCCGCCTGCTCACAGTGGTGCTGGGTGCTCAGGGCAGGCTGCCATGGGCCGGTTGTGTCCTTGGCAACGGAGCTGGGCTGGACTGAGCTGTGGTGGTCCATTGCCTCCCCCCGCCCCCACTGCCCATGCCCTGGCCTGCAGCAGCACGCCCCGAGCTCCCAGTGCTGCTGCGAGCAGGTGGCAGGTGACTGATGCATCACCTGTGTCTGCTGTGATAGTTTGCTCTGCTGCTGCCGCCGCTGGGAGAGGGAGGGGGTGGGGAGCTGTGCTGCAGCTTCAGCCCACCTGCAAACTGCAGTCCCTGTGCGGGACTGGAGGTGGCAGGCGGCGGGAGGTGGTGGGAGCTAACACACACCCCTGGGGCTGCCCCAGCCTGGGCCATGCTGCCGCAGCAGGAGTCAGTAGTGAATTAGCTTCCATAACTAGCCTCAGCTCCCCCTCCCACAGAGCCAGGTCATATCCCTCTTCCCCACAGACAGGTCACATCCCTCCTCCCCGTGGCTGACTGGCCACTCCTTGGAGGGACTCAGCCCAGACTGCTGTGTTGGTGTCCTCCTGCTACTGCTGCCTGCAATGGGAGGTTAAACCTCCCCACTTCTCCTCAGGCTACTGGTGTCTGGCCAGCACAGCCCCAGGTACATGGTCCCAGGTGCAAAAGCGGTGCCCACACCCCCCCTGCAATGGGGGGATTAAACCCCTGTTTCTTCTCAGGCTACCAGGGTCTGGCCCCGCCCCTGCTTGTGCCGCGGGAGCAGCAAAGGGGGTGGGGAGCTGGGGATGCCTGGCAAGGGCTGCTGCCCCCTTGCCAGGCAGACCCAGCAGCACTCCAAAGCAGGGTTTCCCATCCCCACCCTTTTCTCAGGCAGCCAGTGCAGTGATAGTGCTCTGCCTAGGGAGGAGAGGGGCAGAGCCAATCCTGCTTGGCTGGAACTGACAGCCCAGCCCAGCCTAGCCCACACCAGGGCTGCAGAGCATGCTGGGATGCTGGAGGACTCTGATTTAACTTAAAACAGGAAGGGGTCTGGGACACAAGTTCCGTAAACTGGTTTGACCTTAATTGGTTAAGTCTGATACTACATTCAACCAGGTTTATCTCAACCCTGTTTTGGCCTTATTGAAACTGGTTTATATGCACTGAACTTATGTTCTGTTACAGGTTTAAACCAGTTTCCGATCACTTAAACCAGTTTAGCTTCTGTCCCTAGCCTAAACCACTGGTCTTGCCTGCCCCAGCTGAGGCCTTGGGCTTATATCCTGCAAGCCGAGCTCCTTTTGGGTTATGTGGCTCCTTTGATTGGCCTTTGCCTCACATGCAGCCAGCTTCTCCTGCAGCCTGCCTTCCCTTAAAGTAGCAGCAGCACCAAGCTCCCTGCTTACAGGCCCCCAAAGTTGAAAATGAGTGTAATTTATTATGGAGTTTTTAGGTTTACATTTTAATAAATGTAATTCACATTGAAAAGCTGTTAAACATGTAAATAAAGAAAAAGTTTTGCAGTAAAACAGATGGTATGTGTAAGGGCTGTTTTATTTTTAAAAAGTGGCATTTCCAGTAGTTTTTTATTTACTTCTGAGTAAAATAGAGTTTGCAGATGGATTTAAATAGATCTACTGTTTCCATAAGCCTTAATAAATGATTCAGCCATTATTCATTCAATTGGTAGAGTTATCTTATAGTGTCTGTGTGCATTTCACATGCTTCTCACCATTCTTCTTTTGCCATATTCAGAAAAATGCCAAAAGTTAAGATATGCTGCACAAAAGCTGTGTGTTTAGGAATAAATTTTCTAACTGCTGGCAGGACTATTGTTTTTCATTGTTGCCTTAGGTGGGTCTGCAGAACATTTGCAGGCAGAATATAGTAGATAATTCTTAAACTGATACAGGAACTAACAGAGTGAGATCAGAGAATTTTGGAATGAGGAGGAGTTTGGCAGTAAAGAGATGGATTAGACATGTTAGTTTAATGGAATAAAGTAGAGGAAAATTATTTAATTGCATAAAATTAACCAACAAGTAAGCCCTTCTGGTTTCTTTCTTAAACATAAAATGCCAAATATGGTAATACAGAGAAACCCTGATTTATTTAAGGTGAGAAAAGCCTAGCAGAACATTAATCAAAATAGGCTTACTCTGTAAGATTATGACAGTAATAGTGATAGGGGGAGGGTGTACAGGACTGAACCATTAAAAAAAAATAGGTTAGACTGGCCCAAGATAAAAAGTGTTCTTTGTGTTGGAATGAAACTGAAAACATTCTATTTAGGGTGGTTTTTTGGTTTCTGCTGTTGGTATTGAAGACCAGGGAAAAAAGAAGTGGTTACAGTTCCCCTTTACCAAATAGTCCAGTGGTCCAGCATTCATTTGCTGGGAAGGGGCTCATGCTCCCCGACAGTATGACATGGGTTGCTGCCCCTGTCAAAGGCTCTGGCCCCTCTTGCTGCAGAGGCAGGGCAGGGGCACAGCCAGATGCCGGCAGGTAGGGCCCCATTGGATGTTGGGGCAGGGACGGGGATTATTCCCCCTCCCTTCAGTAGAGGGGACAGCCAGGGACTTATTCTGCTGCAGGGAGAGTGCAGTGGCGAAGGCAGGCAGACTTGGCTGCCAGTGGGGGTAGAGGAGCAACTAACCCTCTTCCCTGTCCCCCAGCTGCCTCAGGGGCCATGGTGCCCCACTGCTCCTGCAGTTGGGGCGGGGAACACCTGGCAGACCCATCTTGGGTCCCTGCCAGTGGCACAGGGAGGGGAGAATTAAACCCCTTTCTGGCTAGACCCCCCACCCCTGCCTGTCCCTGCAGAGAGCCCAGTCCAGAGAGCATGCTGGGATGCTGGGGGAGTCTGGTTTAAGTTAAACCAGGAAGGGGTCTGGGACAGACATTGCATAAACTGGTTTGAGCCAAATCAGTTAAGTCCAATACTACATTCAACCAAGTTTATCTCAAACTGGTTTTTGCCATTCTGAAAACTGTTTTATGTGCACTGAATGTCTGTTCTGTTACAGGTTTAAACCAGTTTCTGGTTACTTAAACTGGTTTATGTGCAATGTCTGTCCCTAGTCCTAATGAGTGCTATAGAGAAGCCCACAGGCATGGTGTTATAGGTACTAATAATGAGATCAAAGAAAGATGATGTCAGAGCTAAATTTAAATTATTAGGAAACTGCTTAGGTACTGCAAATTTCTAGATTTTTTTCTGAAAATATTCTAGTTCTGCACGTTGAATTTTTAAGAGGGGGAACTTTAGAGAAGATAATATATAGAGAAGTTAATGTTAGGCATTGAGGAACTTTTGGAGATACGGAAGTGATTGCTGGAACAGAAACTTTAAAATATTTTAGTTATTTTTTAAACTAGAAGTTAGTCAGTTATCCCTTCTGATTCCTAAATTGTTCATTTTCTACATGGCAGATACCTAAAGAAAGATTACTCTGTGATTCTGTACAGTATCTAATTTACTTAATGTTTGTTAATGATTGGGAAAAGAGTTTGGACAGGGGTGACAGTATCTAAATTAGATACTGTACAGAATCACAGGAAAAGAGTTTGGACAGGGGTGTAGCAAATTGTGCAGTTGACATGCAACTGTATATGGTAGTCAAGGTTGTGAAAAATGATAGAGGAGCTGTCTCAAAAAGACAGCAAAAATAACAAAGGTCCCAAAATGAGAAAATTATAAGAGGTAAGGAGAAACTTCCATTTGTCAAGATTAAGGATTTTTTTTTTCATTTTAGAAGTTAGACAAATAAGTCAAACCAAATAATGAATGAGGATGGTATATACCCTTTTTCATCATACGAAAAAGGGGATACTAAATGAAAATAAAAGGCAACAATTTAAAAAATACAAAAGGAAGTATTTTTACATACTGCATA
This sequence comes from Alligator sinensis, assembly GCF_000455745.1. Classification (NCBI taxonomy): domain Eukaryota; kingdom Metazoa; phylum Chordata; order Crocodylia; family Alligatoridae; genus Alligator; species Alligator sinensis. The sequence goes on along the minus strand of NW_005842120.1, from coordinate 2,023,332 downwards.
ATTAACGCATACAAATCATTGGTATAAGATGGTCAGTTTCAAGAAATAATTAGACATGTATATACTCCACAAGTGCATTACATGCATTTTTTTTTAAATCAGGTACATGGGTAACAAACTAACAGACTGGTTCTAGGTAGGAATATTGTGTATGGATGGGGCCAATTGTGTGGGAGGGATGGTGCAGCAGTGCAGATGCATCCTCCTTCTGCTGCTGCCATCCCCAGCTGACAGGCACAGGGGAGGACTCAAAGCTGATCCTGCCTGACTCCAGCTGCAGGCTGGATCTGCGCATGGTGCCATGAGCACAGCAGTGGTAACAGTCAGGTTTACTCTTTCTGCACCTGCTACTCCCCATTGTGACTCTCACTGGCTGGGAACAGGCGCTGGAAGGAGGAATGCAACACCCCCCCCAACCCCACCCCCGTCTCTGGTTAACGTAGGCAGAGGGGGAACCCAAGAGCCCCCACCTCCGTGCTGCAGCTGCAGAGTGCAGGGAGCAACTGCATGAGGAGCTGGGCTTGTCCAGGGACAGCAGCCACTGTACACAGGTTCCTCCTTGTGGCACCTGCCTCCCAGGCAGCAGGGGATACCAGGGAGAAGTGGGTGGCTGGGCAGAGAACAAAGGCTACCACTGTGGTCCTTTGCCAAACCTGACTTTGGGGCTCCCTCCATACTTGTGTCAGCCAGGGATAGCATTTGCAGTGCGCAGGTTCTTCCTTCCAGTGCCTGCTCCTTGACAGCCTCCTGCCAGTGCTGGACACCTTGAGCAAGGGAGCAAGCACTGGGAGGAGGAATCTGTATGCCACCACTGCTGTTCCCGGCTGACCACAGCTCCCCTTGCAGCCACTCTCTGTAGCCCCCAGATGGAGTGGGGTAGGAGTGGCTCTGGGGTTCCCCCCATGTCTGGATCAGCCAGGGACAGTGGCAGTGGCCACATGGGTCCTTGCCTGGTTCCCCACTAGCCCAGAGGTTGCAGCCACTCTTATAGTTTGATGGATGCTCCCCTTTTAGGAAATTCTAGATCCTCCCCTATCTATGGACAGTTTTTTTTCAGAAATGGTGGTCATTTCCACCATTTCTCAGAAATGGTGGTCATCATCCCCATGGATGATTTCTCTAACTGTGTTGGACAGATGGAAACAAGTGGGTATAGAAATAAGGAGGTTGGAATAGCCAAGGTATAGTGGGAAGGATGGTCTTGCATTTTTTAGAAGATAAATATTTCTGTAAATGATTCAAGAGAAAAAATATATATTTTTGGTGTATATGTAAAATATTACTGAGATTTAATACTAAAATTAATATTATGAAATTACTGAATAATAATAGCAACAGCTCTTGCCTTTATACTTCGATTGTAAGGTCTTCAGGGAAGTATTTTTCTTTTGTGTTTGTACAGTGTCTAGCACAATAGGGTCCTAGTGTCTGAGTGGTGCTTGCAGACACTACAGTAATACAAATAATTATAACTTGTAATGCATTATTTTAGGTCCTAGTATTTCCATCCCCATATACAATACCTGACTTGCATCCCTGTCTAAATGCAATACCTGGTAGACATGACAAAATTAATATTTCAGTGTTGATAGAACTCTTGCTTATGTAAAGTCTACTAATGTTACTTGCCAATGTGATTTGCCATATTCAAATTAGTATCTTTCTAAAAATTAAGGTGTCTCTGACTAAATATTGCAATATGCTATCACTCTAGAAACCTTTAAAACATTTATAGAATTAATGCTCTGCTACCTTGGTTGGGAAATTTATTATGCATTCATATTCCGTATAGATGATTAAAATGGGTAGTGTCACAGGCTTTGCTGCAGTAGCCATAAATCTAGGAAGGCAGGCAGTCGGCTCACAGAAGCTGTAAAGAAGAAGAGTGGAAAACAGGAAATTAATCTGTCACTGAAGGCTAGAAGACCCTTAAGACTTTTAAAAATATATTATGGATGGACTGAGTAATAAATTGAATTACTGACTCATAGGTGAGTGTTATTTTGTGGTTTGGTGGGGAACCACACTTTGGCATATTTTAAATACTGAAGTCCTTTTACTTTTCTATAGGTACAAGGCAAAATAGTTTTTGACAAATCCATGATAGATTAGCATGGCCCTCTTCCTTGGATGTCTTAAGTGTATTTTAACAACCCCTTGCAGCTGCAGGACACTGGTTGCTGTAGTTCCTCTGCTTTACCTGTGGCAGATTAGGGTGCAATGCTTTGTGGTATGTGACAGAAGATAATGGGTTAGGCAAGGATTTGTATGGGATGGTTTGGGTAGGGATGAGCAGGGGGTTGGACTGGATGATCTCTAGGGATCCCTTCCAGCTCTTATTTTTCTATAATTCTGTGATTACACCTTCCTTAACACTTCCCCTGAATAATGTTTTTTTGGCCTTACAGTCCTTTTTCTCCTACTTCTTGCTGTGATAGACAAGCCTACCCAAACAGAGAAAACGGAAAGCAAATGAGACTAATTGTATACAAAGTGCCTGTTAGAAGTAAAAATTAAGCAAACAGAAAAATAAATTGTCTGTAATTTATAATAATCAAGGTGTCAGGTCCATTGTCCATTGTACAAACAGCATTTAAATATTTACCCAGAAGTGATTTCTGCCCCCCCCGCCCCGTAGTATTTCCATTCCCATATACAACACATGACTTGCATCCCTGTCTAAAACATGGCACCTTATACCTTGTAATAGTATTGATATTTGACATGAAATACTTCATTACAGTTAGTAAGATTACAAAGCCTAAGTAAGGTGTATATAGAAACACCCTTGTCCATTACTTCCTATCTCTTAATAGAACTGACTTTTATTTTCTTAAGTGAGCTATGACAGTTTGTGCATTGCACAGTCTATTTTGTTTCTGTTGTCCCCATAATAGATCTCAAGAAGTCCCTTAGTATAGTTTTCCTTTTGATGTCTTGTTTTCTTGATGGTGAGTGCTTTCTTTATTCCAACAGCTGAAATAGCATAGTATTATTTCATTGTATTTTGGATAGAGGAAGTGTCTCCTCTGTTTCACTTGCTACAAAACAATAGAGATTAAACATTCAAATAAGAGTGATGATTATAAACATTTTGCTGTGCATGTTCTGTAATGAAATAATTGTTTTTATTGTTGAATAACAAGCAATGCTACAAAAAGGGCCTTTTTTCTTCTTATTACATTTTGAAACGTGTGTGTTGCTGTTGCCATGCACATTAGACTGTTTTTAAACTGCTGCCAAAGGTCTTGAAGAAAACTAGCCAAAGAATGACCACAGACTGATTCTTAGTCCAGTTACCGTCTCTGTCACCCACAGTGAAAATCCTTGGCATAAGTAACCTGTCTTTTAGTCATGCACAGCACTTTCCGTTTGGAAACCCCCCTCCCTTCTCCATTCCCCTGGAAGCTGCTAATCTTACAGATAGGAAAGAGAGAAAATGTTTCACAGCACATTCAGGGAAATAGTCTTCAATGTACTTCTAGATTTTAGATGATTTTAGATTAGTGTGGTCCAGGGGAAGAGTTCTTGTTGCAGGGATACAGGCTTCCCAATGGCTTCTGGAAAAAGATCTGATGCTGGAGGGTTTTCTCTTGATAGAGAAATGCACAATAGAATAGGTAGGTACCAGAGTGCTTTCTGCACCTTTCCCAGCAAAAAAGACCTACAAATTAGGTTAACAGCTGTGTTTGTTCAGTTTGAGGTTTTTTTCCCTTTTAAGAATTTGGCTTGATTTGAATTTTGTGCAAAGGTTCAGAAAGAACTTCTGACCATTTTTCTAAAAAGAGTCCAGCTTCTAATAAAGTTTTAGAATAAGCTGTCAGTTTACTGAGCTCTATTCAAATCTATTACCCTTTGTAGACAAGTTTGTCTAGTGGTACTCTTGCTTTCATAGGAAGGAGTGGAACAATTATTAATTAGCATAATTAATTTGTAGTATTGTTTTTGTTTGAAAGACTAAGCGATATTGAAAAAAAAATACAAGTTACAACCACCATGTTTTATATTGGAATAGAGTGGAAGAAATATGTTCTCTCCATTACACAGCTATTCAACATATCCAACTATGTTTGATTAAGTGAATTCATGTACTGTGTTTCCTGACACAGTCAGCTTATCTAAATGTGAGGTCAGCCAAAATATAAAAATTAATAAACCTTTAGTTGCTGCTTAGTTATTTCAGTTTTAGGACGTATTGCCTCATAAAGAAGTAGGATAGGCTTTTAAGATACAAAGTCAAGGGCTCCCAAACTTAAATTCTTCAATATATATATATATTTAAATAATCAGTATATAAGATGGTAAGGTTACATAATTAATCATACCCTGTCCACAAGCTCATTGTACAAAAGTAGAATCAATGAATAATGAACAAAAAAGATTCCCTCCCCGCATCTGTTAACTGAGTAATACTAAATTATATTCTATCAGGATACATGAAATGATGCTTATTGCTTTTAAAATAATCTTTTTACATTTTAATGCAGATTTCATGTCTAACAATATTGCCAGCTCTGCTATATCATCAGTCTGGGACCAGTTGATCAGATGTTTTTAAAAAATGTGGATTTGGGGTTATGTTTTTAACTGAAAATTGGGGATTTTTTTAAATCAGAGAAAGCCACAATCCCTGCTGATAAGAATAGAATCTCCATGAAGTTAGGATGTTGTCTTTGATATTCTTACGTTTTCTGGAGCCATGCTCTTGAGTTTCACTGTTGTACACTCACTGATTGTTTGCGAAAAGTCTTTGTTAAAGCTGGGGCACAGGAATGACCTTTCAGTCAGTCTCATGATAAGTTTTGTTCTTGACAAGAATTCTAACCTGATCTTATTTTTGTCGGTACAGTAGCTAAAGTTCAGTCTCTGTAAAGGATGAGAAGGTTAACTGACTTATTTGCTTTTAATTGTAAAATAATAAATGATGTATAAGGTTAAGTCTAAACCTCAACAACGGCCGGACTCCCACAATTTTTAAATACTGCCTTCTGGACCATTTCTGCTATCCAGTGATGCCTCGACCACCTGTCACCATTTTTCCTGTTTGCACTCATTTACCAGGGTTTTTTTCAAGATTTAGCTGTGTGTTCTAGTGAGATTTGTTGGTGGATTTTAGACCTTTCATCATTTAAAGGGACAGCTTTGCTAGTGTGATCATAGAATACTGCCATTCACCAATTGCATCTAACAGATTCGTTCTGTGCCATTACATGGTTTTCTCTAAAGAACTGAAACATCTGTGTACCCTAGGAGTTCTCTGATTTTTTGTAATGCACTGGATAGATTTTACATTCTACCCCTATCCCCTTCCTCAATTTGCTTTGCTGTTATGAACATGCTCTGAAAGGACCACCTCTGATCACTTATGCTCCATTTCAATCTTATTCCTCTTGAGAAGTGTAACTTTATGTAGTTCTCAAAACCTAAACATGCAATTGAAATTTGACCCTGGTATTCTCACCTCAAGCTTGAATACATTTTTTGTATACTAAACAGAGTAATCTTGAAACCACTGTGCTCAGTATTTCTGAAATTTTAGATTTTTAGGTTGAGATTCATATGCCATTGAAATCAGCAACAAAACTGGTTTTTCTCAATAAAATGACTTGGCTAAAGAGTTCAGAGAATAGAGAGAACACACTTCTCATCATACTCAAATTTTTTTTAGTAAAGAATTGATATCTTAGTTCTCAAGCTCTGATGAATTTTAAGGTGGAGATTTTGAAAGGAACTTAAATGAAAAATTGCAAATTTTTCAAACTTAAATGGCAAATTGCAAATTTAAATGGCAAATTTACAATTAAGATGTGATTAACCTGTTAAATGCACCATAAAGAGTAACCCTTTCACACATTCAAGGAATTAATGCCATGACAAAGTGGGGTATTAGCTACAATAATATTCCACAAAAGATGTGTAATATTTTTGTAGCTGATATTCATTGTACCTTAAATTGAATGTGTATCAGGGTAATCAGAGCTGGCTTAAGATTCCAGTGTGGTCCTGGGGTTGGCATTGACAACTACATGGGAATCTTGAACTGGCTCCCATGTGGTCCCAGGGCTAGAATTGACAATCAGTTGATTGTCACTCCCAATCCTGGGATGACTGGGGTTCAGCTGGGCTGTGGGCATTCAGCTTTCAACTTGTCAGTGCAGGGGGAGGAGGGAGGAGGCACATTTTTTGAGATAAGGTGCTACTAAATGAAAATGTGCTATATTTCAAAATAAATGCTCAGACTTCACGGTGCACTGTTCCACCACTGTCATATATATCTTGGAATTTTTCATGCTGAATATTGTGAGATTTCTGCCAGGAGGGATCGGAACATTGTGGTTTTGGGAGAAACATAATTCCCATGGTTCCTGTTGTTTCAGTGTCCTTAATTTTCTTTGTTTTCTGGTGGCCTAGATTGTCCAGAAAAGGGCCTGCTCTGGGCATTTTTAAAGTGAAAAGTGTATTCGAGAGCGCAGAGGTTTCAAAGGCAGAGGACCCCAAGGGATGCACAGGCTGTAGATATGTTATCCCGGAGCAGAGACCTGCCATGTTCACTAGGAAGTTGTTTGCCACTCCCTCTACCTAGCACACTGACTGTGAGAACCTAGTTATTTGTAAACCCAGAAGCAATCCAGGTTAGCCACCTATGCACTTATCTATTCTTTAAGCTTTGTTGTGATCCAGATTGGCACCTAAAGTCTGCCTTAGGTCCCCAGTTCCTTAGGCAGCGGAGTGGAGGGGAGCTATCTGAGATTTTTCAGGATTTCTTTCTCTTAACCATTTCTCTTCCTCCAGTGGAAAAAAAGGGGAAGTTGAAAACAACTGAAAAGGTAGTAAAATGTAGTTTTTCTTCATTTTATCATTTTTCCCTTTTTTAAAGAAAATAGGGGTAGGGTGTCTCTCTTTTATAATTTTAAAGAATGAAATTTATTTAAAGCATTCACCAGCTTTGTCATATTTTTCAGATGAAAAAGGGACACCATAAAGAAGCAAAAAAAGTGTTGAAAAGAAATTGAAAATACAAACAACTCTGGCTTTGAAAATTCAAGTTTTGGTGAAAACTGTTTTCATTCGCATTTCAAAATTTTTCGTGAAATAGTTTAGTTTTACACAGGATTTTTTATGAGGTTGGTTGAACAGGTGTTAGTGGACTGTTTTGGAACAAACACCTGAAGCTTCATGATGCAAGTCTCCTGCAGATGGCAACCAAAAATAATTGGCAGAATATTAAAGTATTCTTGCAGTGAGATACATGTTTAGCATAAGATCCTAATCTATTTGAAACAATGGCTGTAAAACTTTGAACTTGGTAAATTCCCTTTTTGTTAACATGCAACAGTCTACATTCAAGAATGGGAATCTATCCCAACTGTACAGTTAGAAAATTCCAGTTTCAGAGTAGTACCTTGATTATCCTACTAAGATTGTAACAGAAGCAAGTGGCTACTAGACAGTAAATATTTGGGGGTATGCTGTTGCCAACTGAAATTTCAGGATGTCATAATGTTTGAATGCATGACAAATAACAGCTGTGACAGACTTGTATCTCCTGTTTAAACAACTGTGTTCTGGTGACAGAGCTGAGTCAAGCTGAAAAAATAAGCATGCCTCCATTAGTGAATGGCAGAATCAAGATTACTCAAGCTCTAGACTGGAGTTGCTGTGCTGCCTAAGAGCACAGATACTTAAAGATGAAAAGCCACTCAAAGTTGATGTATTTGGCATGAATTGTCTGATACGGGTTTAAGAGGAGTAAAGCAACTAATGACTCTCACTATAGTACTAAGACTTTCCTTCAGAGAAACGATGAATTCAAGAAACTTCTTAAGGAGTAATTTTTTTTGGGGGGGGTTGTTTGTTTTTTAATACTCCCCTTCCAAAAGAGTTACAGTTCTGTATCTACCAAGGGAAAATGTTTTGGGAATTCTTCTATTTTGGAGGGTTTTCAGTATTTTAGTTTTGAATACTTTATAATAATGATCTTTCCATTGCTTTGAATATCTCCCCTTGCACAAGGTTTATTGGGTCTTATACTTTTCTGTTACAAATAAAAAGATTGCTATTGAGAATAAATGGTGACGTGTTCCTTGAAAGGAAATGGGGGAGAATAAGTGGAGAGAAGCTTAATTAGACATATTCATCCCTTTTCATAGACATTTTAAACTCTGCCTGTTATTTACTACTAGCCAATTGCCTGTCAAGAATGATGGTAGGGTGGGGGAGGTTAGTGAGGATGGAGTGCCGCCACCTACCGCCTCACGCTGCCACAGCTCTTCCTCCAGCCCCGTGCACCCCACACTGCTCCACCCCATGGCGCCGCCACCTCCCAGGCGCAGGGGAGGGGAGAAAGCTAGCATGCGGTGGCTGCAGCCACCACCCAGCACCCCATGCTGCCAATGCTGCGCATCCAGCTGCACACAACCCCTCCCCCAACCCCGGCTCCCCTGCCTCCCTCCTGGCTGTTCTTAGGGCACGGCAGCAGTGGTGTGGTGCCACCACGGTGCCCCCTGCACTCGCTTACCTCCCCCTCTCTTCCCTACTGCCTCCCCCTCACTGTCAGCTTTTGTCAGGGTCCAGCGGCAGTGAGACCAGAGCAGGGGGTCAAGACCAGTGCAGCACTGCCAGCACCCCATGCTGCTGCCTCCAAGGAGCAGAGCCTTCAACCTACTTTGGCCCCTCAGTCCCCACTGTCATGGCAGCACTTCTGTCTGTGCAGAGCACTCTGATTGGTTGTTTCAGTCAGCATTGTGATTGGCTGCCGAGACAACCAATTAGAGTGCGAATAAAGTGTTACAGACAGACAGATGAAGGCTTTTATAATATTAGAATTCTGTCTAACCACATGATAATTCTCATTTTCAAAATGTGTTTGCATTATTAAAAGTGCCTGTGTTTGGTACACACACAAACTTACACCATTGCCAATGTTTTAGACATGTGGTTTAACTATTTACTATCAAATCATTTTTAGTGTAAAAATTTTTAAAAATATTTTCAGTACTTTTCTTAAAGAAATCCCAAACTCCTGACTTCTTCAGTATTTCCTTTTTCCCCTTTCTTGTTCCATTTCCTTTTAATCCTGTCCCCCCAACCCTTGTTGGGTTTTTTTGAGTGGCAAGTGGGGGGACAAGGAAGAAAAAAGGAAAAACTGGAATTTAAAAAAGGTAGGAAATTTTTTGAAAATATGTTCCAAACAAATTGTTTTAAAAAACTTTGATAAAAGCGTTTGTCAACATTTTTGAAATTGTTCACTATTTTTTTCCTGATCAGCTTTACTTACGTAAAGTATATAATGTCACTAACTGTGGAAGAGAATGAGGAAATAGTTAAAATGTCAACTCATCATTAAGGGTCACCTCACCTCAGTCCCTAGAAAAATCATGAAGCAGGTCCTCAAAGAATCCATTTCTAAGCACCTAGAGAAGAAGAAGGTGATTAGGAACAGTCAGCATGGATTCACTAAAAGCAAGTCATGCCTGACCAATCTATGTGTTCTATGATGAGATAACTGGCTCTGTGGATGTGGGGAAAGCAGTGAACTTAATATACCTTGATTTAGCAAGGCTTTTGATACTGTCTCCCACAGCATTTTTGCAGGCAAGCTGTGGAAGTATGGGTTGGATGAATGGACTGTAAAGTGGATAGAAAGCTGGCTGGATTGTCAGGTTTAATGAGTAGTAATTAATGGCTTGATGCCTAGCTGGCAGCTGGCATCAAGTGGAGTGCCTCAGGTTGGTCCTGGGGCCAGTTTTGTTCAATATTTTTATTAATGATTTGGAAGATGGGATGGAGTGCACCCGCAGCAAGTTCACAGATGACACCAAGCTGTGGGATGTAGTAGATATGCTGGAGGGTAGGGCTAGGATTCAGAGTGACTTAGATAAATTACAGGATTGGACCAAAAGAAACCTCATGAGGTTCAGCAAGGACAGGTGCAAAGTCCTGCACTTAAGATGGAACAGTCCCATGCACCAGTGCAGGCTGGGGGCTGACTGACTGGGCAGCAGCTCTGCAGAAAAGGACCTGAGGGTTACAGTGGACATAAGATGGATATGAGTGCCCTTGTTGCCAAGAAGGCTAATGGCATACTGGGCTGAGTTAGTAGGAGCTTTGCCTGCAGACTATGGCAAGTAATTATTCCCCTCTATTCTGCGCTGGTGAGGCCTCGTCTGGAGTACAGTGTCCAGTTTTGGGCTCCCCACTGTAGAAAGGATGTGGACAAGTTGGAGAGAGTCCAGCAGAAAGCCATGAAAATGGTTAGGGGGCTGGGGCACGTGACTTCTGAGGAGAGGCTGAGGGAACTGGGTTTATTTAGTTTGGAGAAGAGAAGACTGAGAGGGGATTTGATAGCATCCTTTAACTACCTGAAGGGGGGTTCAAAAGAGGATGGAGCCAGACTGTTCTCAGTGGTGACAAGTGACAGAACAAGGAACAATGATCTCAAGTTGCAGCAAAGGATGTTTAGGTTGGATATTAGAAAAAGCTTTCTCACTAGTAGGATGGTGAAGCACACACTGGAACAGGTACCTAGAGAGGTGGTGGAATCTCCATCGTTGGAGATTTTTAAGGCCCATCTTGACAAAGCCCTGGCTGGAATGATCTAGTTGGGTATGGTCCTGCTTTGAGCATGGGGTTGGACTAGATGACCTCCCGAAGTCCCTTCGAACCCTAACTTGTTATGATTCTATAAGGGTCTACTCAGTATAGTCAGAAGCTTCATCAAGTTGCCAGGTTTTTACATTTTTGGACTCCAGGCTTATAAACAGTTACATGCAATTAGACTACCAACTTAGAACATAAGAACACAAGAGATGCCATTTACTGGGTCAGATCATAGATCCATTTTGCCCAGTATCTTGTGTCACAGAGTATCAGAAAATGGATGCTGAGAGAGTGAACAGGGTATGACCAGGGTTTCTTCCACTGCTCATCTCCCACTTTCAGTCTGTAGGCATACGAGGTCTAGCAAGTTCTGATTCAGAGGCTGTACCCCCCAACTCCAATGCTCAATAAATACCCAACAAGGGTTGGGGGGATAGGATTAAAAGGAAATGGAGCAAGAAAGGGGAAAAAGGATACTGAATTTGTCCAGTTCCTTTTTTTAATCTGGCTAAACTGTCAGCTTCCACAACATCTGGTGGCAATGGTTTCCACACTTCAATTACCCAGTGCATGAAAAAGAACTTCCTTTTGGTTGTTTCAAACTTATTACCTACTAGTTTCATTTTATGACCCGTTCTTGTATTGTGAGAGATTATAATAAATTCCTGAAATTAGTGTGACTATGCTTACTACCAGAGGCAGAGTGGTTCATGTATTTTGCTGTTGTTAACAAGAGATGAGTTCAGTTCCTAATTTGGCCTTGTACCAAAGGCTCCTTCAATTGACCTAAACTGTAAAGGGGCATCTCATTATTTAGGGTGGAAATAGAAGTTGGGCCTGGTGCTGTCACTTGTTTGCTGTTGGCTAGAGAAACTAGCATGCCTTAACCTCACTAGGCTATTGGGAATGGGTATGCCTGGGTTTTTTTGTTTGTTTTTTGTTTTTTAAACCCAATACTATTGCTTCCAGTGTTCTTAGATCTGGTATTTGAAGCCCCTTGGGAAGACCACTGTGAAGTACATAGTACAGTACCATTGATATGCTGATGATACACAACTATCGGTTTAATGTCATGTGGACTATGCAAAGGTCAGTCTTGGTTCTGAAGGAATACCTCAATGGTATTGCTAGTTGGATACAATAAAACTATCTTGTCGTCAGCCTGGGAAGAGAGGTATGCCTTGTTGATCAGGTTGTTTTTATGAGGTGCTTTGGTCTTGTGTCTTCTAGGATTGAGGGGACTTGTCTTGAATGTAGTGAACTAGGTTAACTCTGCCCATCATTTTTTAATCTTGTCTGTGGCAATCCATTGTTAGACCTGGCTTGCAAAACCAGCTTTTAGTTAAGCTGTTTGTGTAGGCAACACCCATATTTATTTAAGAAGACATGGTGAAACTCTGTAAGTGAGGCTAATCTGCTGCATGCAGATTGTTCAGAATGCAACGTCAGGACTGTTTATGGATTTGAGCTATCATGATCATAGTGCTTTGTTCTGGTGTTCTTGGGGTTTTTTTACATTCTATGCAGCTCTGAATAGGACAGGTTTTGGTAATTCTTTAGACCTCTTCATTGAGCTTCCACCTGACAGGTTTCTGTTCCGGCATTGCAATGGTGTGTAGAGATTCTGCTGTAGGGCTTATGTGAGGCAATCAAGCTTTTCCTGAGTGTACAGAGCTGAAATGCAGCTCATTTAATCTTTTCCCACTTTTAAAAGTACCTGAAAATTTAAGTCATTCAGAGGTGTTTTATTTGTTGTTTTTGTCTGTCCATCTCTTTACAAAGTTGCTGGACTTTGAGCAGTTGATAAATTGTCTTATATTTGTTGTTCAGTACCTGAGCACTTCTACTGAGTTGAAAGTGCTTTGTAAATAAAATTTGCATGTCATTATTGCTGCTGTAACAACATATAATACTTAATTGTGGACCAGGAGCGAATGTGCAAGTGACTGTTGTACATAAAGAGCAAAAAGACAATCCCTGTCCCAAAGAACTTAAGATCTAAGTATAAGACAAGACAACAGATACCAGCAGGCAGCAAGTAAAAACAAAAGATCAGACAGTATTGGTCAGCTTGATGGGCACATGTCGTATGTCACGTAATAGCCCTATTTCTTGTCAAGTTTTCTGTAGACATCCTAGAACAGGGGTAGGCAATGTTTTTTGGCCAGTGTGCCGAAAAACCCCACACTGTCTACCTTGGAAGGTGCCGGAGTGCCAGCATGTCAGAAAAACAAAACAAGGGCAGGGGTACATGGCAGGATGCACCACATATTAGTATAGTTAATAATCATAAATGTTGCCCTTTTTAAAATGTAAATACCAGATTGTCTAAAAATTGTAAACAGAAAGTAGCCTCGTGTGCCATGCTCAGCATGCGTGCCGGGGGTTGCCAACTCCTGTCCTAGAAGGAAGATAGTGAGGTAGTTTTGTGGATGTTGAGGAAGGATAATGAGGGACAGTGTGGGAGAAAGCACAGAGGTGCTTATTTGAAAATCTAGCAGGTGGAAAGATGGAGGCTGGTGTGTTAGAAATGGGAGTCAACCTCCTGTTACTCAATGGGTGCATCTACACATGCATTTACTCCAGCCTAGATTTCCTGCCAAGTAAGCTATTGCACAGTAAGGGTTTTTGGGCAGGTGTTTACACATGTGGGGATTAGGGAGTAGATTTGCTCACAGTTCCCTATAACCCTGGAACGGGTCCATGCTGCCACTGGGGAGAGCTCCTGGCTTCCCCTGGGTGTTGTTAGCCCAGGGGCTGGCAGGGAGCACCGGGCCAGGAGACAGCTGGGGGGCTGCCTGCTGCTATGGCAGGGACAATATCCCCCTGCATGTGCAGCCTGGAGCTGGCTGGGCACTGTCCAAAATAGAACAGTCTCCAACCACTTCCAGGCTGCACTGCTTCCTTGCATAGCCTGGGGCTGGCTGAGAACTGTCCTGCTCAGGGGCAGGTCCCAGCTAGCTCCAAGCTGGGCAGGAAACTGCCCCCATGTAGGGAGCTCCCAGCTTGTTCCCAGTCCCAGCTCTGTGATTGCAGTGCGGGGGCTGGGAACAAGCTCTCAACCCCTGTTCCATGATTTCAATCAGGGAATGGGGGCTGGAAGGGCAGCAGGACATTGCCCCTACCTGGGACCGCAGGGCAGCATGTAGTTGCAGGGTGGGGAGGGAACAGGCTCCTCTGCCTCTGCCAGCAGGGAGCTCCCTGCGCCGGCTCCACAGTCATGGGGCTTTAGCTGGAAGACCCTTATTTCCCTGCCACAGCTCTGCGACTCGGGGGCTGCTGCTGGGAGAAGCTTATCTCCCAGCCTGAGCCCTCTGGTTGTGGAGCTCAGGCTGGGGGACCCTTATAAGCATCTCCCAGCAGTAGCCCCACACTTACAGAGCCTCTGATGGAAGGTAAGAGTCTCTGAGTTTGAGCCCTGCAACTGCAGGGCACAAGCTGAGAGATAAGGATCTCCCAGCCTTTGCTCCCCAGTCCTGATTGTGGAGCTCCCTGCTGCTGGGGCAGGGGGGCATAGTCCCCACTCAGGCTCCTGCGGCAGAGCCCTCCCTGGCAGCAGGCAGCTCCCGAGGGCAAGGAACTATCTCCTGGTGGATGGCTGACTGGGTGAAGATTTTGCTCCTGGTCGGGTGTCTACACAAGCGCTACGGAGCTGTTATTAATCCCAAGTAAATTTGCTACCTGCGTTTGCAGGTAGCAAATATACTCAGGATTAGAGAGGTATACAGCAAAGTAAACGTGTAGATGTAGACGCATGTGCTTACTTCGCAGTAAACTATGCTCATGCAAAGTTGAGCGTCTCATGTAGACGTGCCCTATGAAAGCTAAGTATCCATGTTCACTTTCAAAGCCTATACCTATGTTTAAAGTGAGAGAGGTGCAAAAACCAGTCAAGAGGGACAAAGTGAGGGGAGAGATTGTCAAAGCAATGGATTAGGAAAACAGTAGTTTTAGAAGTGTTATGAAGAAATAACACCAAAGCAAGATTGCTTTCACCAAGGCCAGAGAGGAAGATATTGTAGAAGCTGACATGAAATGCTGAATGTTAGATGAGTTTTAGCCATATAGATTAGAAAGGTCACTTAAAAGTGTTATATAACACTTAAAGGCCTCAAGATACAGACATCTCAGTTATAGCCTGAGATGTAAGGATTTAGGAGATGAGTAGGTTGATGGTCTCATTTACATTATAGGCTTGTGTGACAGAAAGGAGGTGTTTTTCATCACAGTTGTTGAAGAAGGCAGAGTTGTAGTGGGAATAAAAACATTAGGAGGTTGAGGTGCTGTGTTGAAGATATGGATTGAGATTTTAGTTTGGATAGAAACAGGTCTGGAGTACAAAGGTAGATCTGTGAGTCATCATTGTAGACCTGGTAGTTGAATTTATATGCAGATGATGTTACTTGAAGATAAGATTGTGAAGTTAAGTATGTGTTTTGTATTTGTAAAATATGGACCTTTATTTTACCTGCACCAGGAGTCTGTAAAACCTTCAGATTCTTTAATAGATTAGCTAGGCATACTGCTATAAGCAAACAACATTTAGAAGTGATCTAATTTTTATTTTTCAAAATGTTGCTGTGTAAGTAATTTTTTTCGTAATATGGCACTGAATGGTATATCTATGCACTGAGTAGCATGTCAACACATGAGTTTTAAAAATCAAACTGCAGGGAAAAAATGCAGTACCTTCATGTTAGTTTGCTCAGTTGCTCAGGCAGCTGGATCAGGTTATTTTAGTAATCTGATGTAGAATCAGTGTAGAAGGATTAAGAGAATGCGGCAAAATTAACTTTGGTGCATTTGGGTCTGGTATGAGGAATCCTTGGAATGGACATGGGTCTGCTATGAGGAATGTTGGGAATGATGGTGATTAGAAATGGAGAAAGATAAAGCTGCATCCCACTGGTTTGGAGGGAGAGGGCTGCTGTCCTGGGTGAGAGGCAGGGAAATAGGAGTGGGTGGAGTGGGGTTGTTTTCCAGATTTGTGGGATGTTGTTTGGAGAGTCTGTTTCATAACTTGTAGCCTTTATTGTAAGTTGCCCTGAACCTTGTTTGGATGCAAGTGGGATATAAAATAAATAGTCTACTGAGAATAAGGAATGGTATATGCTCTATCACCCAGTAATGGGGCAGCAGCCTTTTATTCATTCATGTCCTATGTAATTTTTAAAATTACTTTTAATTGTTGAAAGGTGTAGTAGACAGAATCCAGCGATTTGCAACACATAAAGAGAAACCAGCGGTATGGACTATAATTGGCTATATCAGGATTTGTGTAATATTGAATGTGTGTGAGTTAAGGTTGTTAACTGTACATCTGTGCTTCATTTTATTTTCTGTGGAGAGGTGAAAGGAAGAAAGGGTTCAAAAATTTGTTGTGCATGATGTGTTCTGGTGACATGGCAGAAGCAGAAATGTTACATCACTGCAAGCCCTTTGTTGTGAGAAATGAATATACTGAAGGATCAGTGAACTGGATAACCACTTCTTTTCAGGCAACACATTCATAATTGTTTCACAAATAAGAGGAGTCATGAATGTGTCTCTCAGAAACCTGTTAGATTAACAACTCTGATGCATTTATCTCTTCACTTGCAAGTAAACATGCAGAACCCAACTAATGATATTTCTAATGCTTAATTTGGTCTTTGAGGTTCTCGGCTAGCTCTCCAAACTTTGGCTTTACATTTGTCTAAACTATATAACTATTCCCAGTAGAATTAAAGCAGTGCTTACCAAATTAGACATAATTGGTCCAAATTGCTGCTCAGATCCCTTCAGAGAAATGAGGCAGTTAATGTGACTGAAAATTGAAATTAGTTTCTCTGAAGTACTAATGCAGTGGGACAGACTGCACTGACCCATACAGTAAGGACTGTGAGAGTGTACCTTCATAAAAGAGCCTGTGCAACTTTTCTCATAAAAGAAAACCTGTTTTAAAAACTAAGAGAAGTTCTGTTTCCATTTGTGAATCTAAATGGCAGCTTTTTAGTAAGTAGCGTTGTTGGCACTTACGTAGTCATTCTGCTTCCCCTACAGCAGAGCTTTCCAAACTTTTCATGTTGGTGACACACTTTTTAGACATGCATCATTTCGCGACACAGTAATTCAGTTCCGGGGGAGGGGCCAAGGGAAGCAGACGCGAGTAAGGGAGCTCTGTGGTGCCCTTCCGCAAAATTTTCTGCATTTCGCGCGACACACCTACACACTGCCGCCGACACACTAATGTGTCGCGGCACACAGTTTGGAAAGCTCTGCCCTACAGCATGAATGCGTGCATGGACTGAGCGTGTGCATAGGCTATGTACATGTACCTGTTCCAGATGTGTGCCTGTATCAAAGTCATGAAAATGTAGCCAGTCAGAAAACTGACTAGCAGGAATTAAAAGGTGCTGGTGAAGAGGGGCCCTCTCTTTTTGTAACCCAGACAGCTGACTGATAAGGGCACTTGTCAGGAGGGAAGAGACCCAGGGTCTAGGCCCCTCTTAGTCAGAGAGGGTTTGAATGTGAATGTCTTTGACTTCTAAGCACAATGCTTTTGCTACCAGGCCACAGGTCAGGTATTATCCAGTCCCATCTCAGGGGCACCTTTTGAAGCTGGACTCCTGGGCATCCAAAAGAGGGAGATAGTTGGAGTCAGGTGGAAGAGAGCAAGCCATAAGGGGTGTGCCTCTGTGAGATAGTTACTGCCTTGGAAGGGAGTAGGTCCTGGTGTCCATCCTGGACCCTTGCTCCCACTGGGACAGAAACTTCCCTACAATAGTGCTCTCTATCCAGATTACCCAGTGACTAGTAAATGCAAGGGACAGTAGCTCAACCTCAAAAGGAGTGTCAGAGAGTGGTCTGGGCAATGCCTAATCTGTGTCATAGGCTAAGTACAGATGTTCAAAAAGCCCTTTGTGGAAGCACTCTAACATACTGTGTTTTTCACAAAAGCATTATAAGTTAGAACAGGAGTCAGCCGAACAGATGTTCACTAT
>NW_005842120.1:2001382-2005543 GCF_000455745.1 Alligator sinensis | reverse complement strand
TGCTGGGGGTGTTCCCATATGCCTCCCAGGAGGCTGCCAGAGTGGCCCCTCTCCCTAGCCCTGCACCCCGCCAGCTGGTGTCAGCAGGGGCTGGGAGGAAAGTGTGTGTGGGGGGAACATAACCCTCCTGCTGCGAGGGCCCTCCCCCCCAACTTGCTGGCTGGGCTATTGGGGGCTTCCTAATCAAAGAAGTTTCTGCAAGAATGAGTCAGGTATCTAGGTTATAGCCATATTGGTCTAGAGGCAAAAGGAATCAAAACTTGTGGAAGAGGTGATATCTTTTATTAGACCAACTAGATATTTGCAAACAAGTTATTGTATTTATTTGCAAGATTTCAGGCGCGCACACCCTTCATCAGGCATAGGAGAGAGCAGGGATTGTCAGGCATAGGAGAGAGCGGGGATTGTAACAGTTCTCCTAGGTAGAAATTAAAATTCATATTTTACAGGCAAGCTGAAGGTGTCGTAAAATCTCCTGTTTGGAATAGTTCATTTTGAAGAATGATGCACATTAAACTATTTAAATAGTACTGGTAAATGGTAGAGAGTAAAAGCATTAGTTTTGCCCTTCAGTACTGGAAGAAGGTTAGGGGGGTATGCACTTCAAATGTAATCATTTTACAGGGCTGAAATAGTATTGCTTAAGAAATGACAGGTACATGTAAAACGAGATATTTTTGTGTAGGAAAAAAATAATGTGGTAAAAATTAACAATATTTTTGTTAGCATCTGAACAGAACAAGTTCACTCTTCGAAGACTTGACAGAAGCATTATGCCTCCCTTTTGCTTCAGGGATCAAGAAAAAATATGCAAAGGTCCATATTCCAGAATAGATAACAGACAACTAACTTGTCAGCTATAATAGGCTTGTGATGGATCCAAGACCTTGCTTATGCCTGCATCGTATTCCCGGTATTTCTAAAGCACAGAGAACTGGACCAGTTTATATGAATGTTAGAAATGTGGGTTGTGCTTGATAAAGTGCTTTGAAAGCTACTGATAAAAATTACTAATTACAGAGCATTACTACTGTCCATATTTTTACATGGAGTAGCTAAGGTATAGAGGCGGTTATTAAATACGCGTTTCTTCATGCTCAATTAAAATAATGTTTGTTTTTTTTACACGACCAGTATAAGATTTTTGATGCCCTTAACAACTCATTTCTTTAGGAGCTGGGTTTGTAAATTTAAATTATAGGAGTGCCTGTACACGAGCATGGAGGCTGCTCTGATTAATCAAGTCTTCTGAAGCATGGCAAATACCGTGCTCTAGCAGCCTCCTGCGTCTCATGTATCAGCGTCTGTGTGCTTCAGAATGGCGGTAGGGTGCTTGAACTAAAGCTCATCGAATGAACTTTAGTTCAAGCACCTCCACCACCATTTTTAAGCATGGGGACGCTGATACGTAAGACACTGCAACGCTTTAATTAGAGTGGCTCTCGGAGCGACCCCCTCCCATCCCCAAAGCACATGTAAAAGTGTCCTAGGTGACTAAATTAGTTTTACATGGCAATCTTAACATAGTTTTGAAACAGAGATCTTTGGTTTTGGAATTCTGTACAGCTGCATGGCAGAAATTGCATTACCTTTTATAGTCAGACATATCAGAGATGTGAGGGGAGGAAATGCTGTAGTACTTCCTTACATGGGAGAGAAGGTGGCAGGATTAAAGGCACGTTTACCAAAAACATGGCTAAATGTGACTTCAGATTCATAGATTGTGAGGCTGGAAGGGACCTTGGAAGATCATCAGGTCCAGCCCTTGCATCAAGCAGGAAAGATAACTGGGGGTCAGGTGACCCCAGCAAGGTGACTGTCTAGTCTCCTCTTCAAGATTTCCAGGGTGGGTGATTGCACCACCTCTGGAGGGAGCTTATTCCACAGTCTGGACACCCTAACTGTGAAGTTTTTCCTAATGATGATGGAAGCAGGGAAGAACAATCGGCACAAAAGAACTTAAATAAGTAAAATCCTTCCACTTTGTTTATTAGCTGCTCTGAGCCTTTTGGATAGGGCAGGATAGAAATCTAATCAACAGTAAATTCTAGGAGTGTGCTTGGCAATACTGTTTTCAGCACTCTGGTATTAGTAAATGACTCTCGCTGCAGGAACTGGATCAACTTTAGTTCATTAAAAAATCTGACTCTAAGATATGTTGGTTTACAAGAGGAGGGATTATAGCATTGCATTCTTTGTCTAAAGTAACTGCAATTTTTTTACTTCTGGGAATACTGCCGGGCATATCTGTTTTCATAAGCTTTTCAGCGTAGAAAGTGTTTGACAAGGCTTATGATTAAGGGGATGGGGGTGGGGGAAAGGATAGGAGGGTGCATAGGAGTGGGGGCAGAAATTTTGCTGAAGCCCAAGTTTTCAGGAAAAGGATTAATTGCTGACTGCAAGTTAAAATTAGAACTATTTACAGAAAAGATATACTGGATATAGGAGTGGTCCTTTTGTAGGAACCCAAATAATATTCTATAATACCTTTATAGTTACACAGTATGTAATTTTTAAGAAATGTTCTTCACCTGAAAAACTTTTTTCTTTTGATGAAGTAAAATAAATGAACTTTGATAGTCACACTGTCGCTTACAAAGATCACTCATAATTTCCTGATCAGAGTGTATTGTAATCTCTCTATTGTGCTTTTGGAGGTTTACAATTCCATTCTACCATAACATTTGCATGGGCTGAAATTTTGCATTCCTTGACCAGCCGTTGGAGGACTGGGAATGTGACAAGATAGCTGTATCTCAGATTTCAACTTCCCAGCTGTAATGTTTCATTCCCAGACAAAAAGCTTCAAGAAAGAGAGGTCAGTTAGGACCTGTTATATCTAATTCCATCATTAAAATAAAAAAACACTGTAGATCAACAATCAACACTTTCACTTTAGATAACAATCTGCAATCATAATAATACTACTAAATAATAATCGCACGCACTCAAGTTGCTTAGAATGCATTCAAATGCAGGACATTGTCAGACAGCTCACAGTTTTTCATCTACAAAGAAACATGCTGTAGATTTTAAATGCATGCGTGGTCTGTAGAGAGTATAACTTGTAGAGAGTGTGACAGTGGAGTTCGTGGTGAAGGTGATGAGTCTGTTAAGACAGGTCTGAATTAATATTGCTTTGCTTGTGCATAAATTTAAGCATATGCACATGTTTGTAGGATTCCATTTGGATTTGTGTCTATGTTTATATAAATATAGCAAAACATGTTTCTGTTTATTCTGACCAGTTTAGTATAAAGAAAATGCTGAAAATTTAATTTCCAATTTGACAGTGTATTTTTGTAGACTTTCATTAGAGAATCTAAAATGACTTTACAAACACTAAGCCTCTGTTCTGTTTTTTGTATGTTTTTACAATGGAATTTAAAAGCTTGACATTAATACTGTATAGGCAAAAGAGGTTATCAAAGTCCACAATTTGTTTTGCGTAGGATTATTATATTTTTACTCTTTCTAAGTGCCTGTGTTTTACATTTTGTGCAAAAGATGATGTGAGAAGTGGGGTTGTAATCTGAGTGTTGAGCTGTTCTCCATTTCTTCTATTTAATATCTGGTCACAGCATGTAAAAACTGTGAAGTCAAATTATTCCATCTGTGGCATAAGCATTAAACTATATTGGTATCCTTTTTCCTGAAGCAGACCAGGCAGTTATGAAAGGCAGCTTTGAGGGGAATGGGCAGACCAGGTGGAATCAATTTGACTCAGTTAAGGGCTTCTGAACAGAATATCTTGAACCCGAATATACACTTCTTTAAATGGGGGAGCCAGGAGTGCGTGAAGCCTTTCTCAGGCTCGGGGCTTGGCAAATGAGAGGTTTGTTGAACAATAAGAAGCAGACCTAATGCTCCTGCCAAGCGGTTTGTATATTGCTTTGAGATTCCATTGTAACTGGACAGTTGCTAGCTAATCCAAGTGAATACGTCTCTCCACCCCACAGCTTGTTTTAACAGTCTGAGAAGAGATTTAATCAAGAATGTAGGACCTTTCTCCACCTGGTATGGTGATGATTTTGCTCTTTGTTTGAAAGGTGGCATTTAGCAGAAAGCCCTTCATTTAATTTGCAATTTTTAAAAGCAGATGTTATTTGAATGTGACTAAGTTTGCCTTTTTCCTTGAGGACCTTTTAGTTTTTAGAGTCT
>NW_005842120.1:2000387-2001351 GCF_000455745.1 Alligator sinensis | reverse complement strand
GGGAAAGAACTTTGAAATCAATTGAAAAGCCAGTATAAAAAAAATAGTTGAAAGTTTTAGATGCTTCTTAATTTTGCTGTACTTTCTATTAACTATTGTTAATAGCTCCCTATTAACGATATATATTTCTTCCAGTAAAAGGTCCACAAAAATAATGAAGACTGACCATATTTGAAATTATATTGTGTACAAACTAAGAAAATGAGTAGCAGATATTTTCCATTTTAAGAGGTGGTTATAATAACTAATATGACTAAAAGAGAGTAATATTGGGTAAAAAGCATTGCATATGAAAATATGATTGAGCAGTTCTCTTAATTTTGTATGTTTTTTCTAGCAATTTGTTCCCATAAAAAGATAATGTTAATTACATGTAACTTACATTTGAAAAATTAACCTGTAAAAATATTTAGAAAGAATGCTGTGCTTTGGTTGTATGCATACATTCCTTCATTCTTGAATCAGTATAAATATTTTTTTTTCCTGAGACAAGGTCTGTATACATAACTGAGATTCAAATACTCCTATTTTATTTCTGGACTTGATTATAGCAGGAAAATTAGTCTCCACTTTAGCAAATACTTAAACCTCTGTTTTACTTCATTACCATGAATATTTCCATTGATCTCAAGAAGACTGTTTATGTTAGAAAAAGTTAAGCATCCTAGGCAGGTAGCAAGAGCAAATGGTTGTCATTGTTGCATAACATAGGATGGAAATACTCTTAGGGTATGTCCATACAAAGGGGGAGAGGAGAGGAGTATGTTTTTAATTCTGGTTTATTAATCCATATTGCCTAGCTAATTTTAAAATGGCAACTCAGGGTGTTACCTTGGTTTAGTAGTAGTTGCATTCAAAAACTATTGAAGGAGCCTAGCATTGAAACTGAGCTGTTAACCCCAATTAAACCTGAGTTATCTTGCCTTCACTGCTATTTTAGCTTTGGGGTTATCCAACCAAATAA
>NW_005842120.1:1998153-2000356 GCF_000455745.1 Alligator sinensis | reverse complement strand
ATGCCCCTTTTTTACAATGTACATGTATCCTTCCTGCCATGTTATCTGGCTTTGCTCCAAGCATAGCTAGATGTATGGGTGGTGCATTCAGTTCTTTCTCTAGTCCAGGTGCTGAGAAAAATCCAGCAGTGAGCGATTCCTCAAGAGGAACAGGGTAGAGTCCAGTATCAACATGTCACGAGTAAATCAGTCTCCTGCCTCATTTTCTCAGCTCTAAAACCTGATAAAAAATAAGTACCCCTGCACTTTCCAGCAACCTGGATCTGAATTCTGTAGTAGAGAATCCTAATTTCTCAGTCGTTACAGGGCTGAATTTTTGTATGTGTTTTTACTATTCAAATTTGCACTGCTGATGACATCTAGAAGAGAAACAGAAGAAAAAACAGGTGATTTTTGGCAGCCTGGCAAGGGTAATTTGGAGCTTTTATAATTCAGGAAGATGTGAGGGATTTTTTTTTTTAAATTGCGCAGGGGATGGTTGAGGCTCTAGCCCAGGGGTGGGCAAAATATGGCTTATGGGCCAGATCTGGCCCACCAGTTGATTGTATCTGTGCCATGGCTGTCAAAGACTGCCCCGCCTGGCCCCAGCATCCCGGCTCTTTAAAAAGACAAAAAAAAGCCCTGCATTCACCAGTTGGTGCAGCAATTGCCCCCCTGCCTGGCAGGAGCCAGTGAGTATGGGACTTTTTTTTTTTAAAAGAACCTGGGCACTGGGGCTGGGCGAGGTAGCTGTTGATGGGGCTGGGAGAGTAGGCGGGGGGTGGGGCCTGCTGTTTGATTCGTAGATTCAGCTGATTCAGCAATGGCCAAATCTCTGAATCAGATTCAGGACAGTGATTTGAATCACCAAATTGAGTCACTGTTCTCCGAATCGGCCGAATCTGAAGCGAATACTAGCTGCTTTGCATAGGCCTAGTAGTTAGCTATGTTATTCTGAAGACAGAGTGGAGAAAAAACAGTTTTTTCCCTGCAAATAAGTAATTTAATATAACAGGCTATAACATACATAAAATCACATGGTTACATTCATGGTTGCACATGTTCACTATGTCACAAAACTGACTCGGCAAGCTTAGGTATATTGTGGTATGTGACTACTGCTATGGCATCAGGTCATCTATTGGCATGCTGAAACATACTTTTAACCAAACTGTTTGGAAATCACTTTACTCATTTAGGACATGGATACCAATTTCTGACTGCTGATTTTCTGGGGAAAGATGCATAGGCCCACAAATAAATACAAAATATTTTGTGGGAGAACAGATGGAATTATATCACTGGCTTGAAACTGATGGTGCATTTGTTTTCTCTCTTTCTCTCCCCCTCTTCCTCTCCAAATGTCATCCTACCCCTTTCCAATGCAGCTTTTACAGACGAATGGACAAATATCTAACATTAATGGAATAGCAGAAGAAGAAGTAGAGCTCACCCTTCAACCAGGGGAGACCAATGAACAACAGACAGATACTGTTATAACAGATGGTAAGTAAAAGTCTACAATGAACAGACAGGTTATAGAGGGCTGGAATACAGAAATCAAAGTTGTTTTAAGCAAATGGGAAGAAGAAACAAGAATTTACAAGCTACTTGCAATAAATAGTGTTCCGTATACTCAGTTTTTACTTTAAAAAACCCCCAAAACTTGGGAATTGTTCAGGGTTTATCTTGAAAACACAAAAACCTGGATGAAATCAGGATAAAAGGAACAAAAGGAAAAAAATCAGTTTAAATTGGGGGAAAAATTGGCAGAGAGAGGGGAAGGCTGGGACTAGGGAAGGGGCGGGGTGTGATGCAGCCCATCGGCAGCTCCTGGAGCTGCAGCAGGGAGCAAAGCGGGGGGAGTTGTCAGTGGGTGCAGGGTGGCGGGCGCAGCTCTTGCTGCTACTCACCCCCTGGGAGAACTGTGCTGGGCTCTTCCCGATGGACGTGTGCCCCCAGATTAGCAGCAGGAAGCACATGGCACCATGCACTGCTTTTCTTCCCTGGCTGTGTTTATGCCCCTCCCCCCTGCTGCAGCAGCCTGCTTCTGGGCTGCCCTGGCATTTGGGGGGATGGAGAAGTGACACATGGCCGGATGTGGAGCGGGAGGATCCAACCCCAGCACCATTACCTCCCACCCTGCCCAGGGTCAGAGTTGGGAGCTCCACACCCCCAGGCAGTGGCTCCAGCCACAGGCACCCATGCGGACCAGCTTGGGGTA
>NW_005842120.1:1973308-1998132 GCF_000455745.1 Alligator sinensis | reverse complement strand
CCCCCCCCCCCCAGTGCCCAGTGCTCAGCTCCCAGTGCCCAGAGCACTGCTGAAGCTAGAGCTGCCGGGGTGTAGCTCAGTCCCACTGCCCTGGGAGCGATTCCTGTGGCCCATCCTGCCCGGGGTCAAAGCCCCCGGGAGCTGCTCCAGCCCCCTTTCCCCGGCCCCCCCACGGCCCCCCCCCCCCCCCCCCCCCGCCCCCGGTGGGGCCGCCCCCCCCCTGCTCCGGTGGCGGCTGCCACCACCACCCCTCCCCACGTCTGGCCAGAAACCTGTGCCTCAGGTAACCGGCACAGTGGCACTTTTCATTTATCAGCACCACCCATTTTTCAGTTCAAATCCCTGTTAACCAGCATGAGTGGGGAATGGGCCATTCCCCACTCATGCTGGTTAACAGGGATTTGAACTGAAAAACAGCAGCACCCATTCCTGCCAGGGGGCAGGGGGTCGGAACTGATGACCTGTTTAGGTCCCTTCCGACCCTAAGAACTATGAAACAGGTGTAAATCAGTAAAAACTGAATGACTTAAAAAATCAGGGAATTTATTAGTGAAAATCAGTAAAAACTGAGAATGCGGAACACTAGCTATAAAGCGTAGTGTTCCAGTTTTTGGAACATGTAAAGTGCAGTATTTTTACACGGAAATTGTCTTATCAGAGCACACTAACATAAGCTTTGGCTTCACTGGATAACAGATATATTGCAAATTGAAACTGCAAATTACTCAAGGATACGAGACATACTGTCTCAGGTTCAGTTCCTCCTTTCTTTCAGTTAGGGTAATCAAATCAAGCATTGCAGTCACACTGCTTCTAACCTTCTGTATAATGAATAGATGAAGGAAATTCTTGAGTAAACTTTTTGACCATACATGTGGAAGAAGCATGGTCAGTTTGCATCTCCTGACACTTGAAGTTTGTACTTCCTGGCTATATCTGCCCCTTACATGCTTACTCACTAGTGTCATTTTTTTAAGAAACCTTTTCAAATTTAGGGGAAGAGTCTCATCTCTATTTTTGACTCTGTAGATATATTTATCTTCCATGCTGCAAATAATAAAAACATAGTGGTTTTCTTTCAGCTAGGATACTTTATCCCACCTTGTCCTGGGGCACTTCTTGCTGTACACCTGGTTACTGTGGATTGTAAACTGTAGTGTCATGATTTCAGTATATCTACAGTGTACTTGTATGTGTCTTGGAAGACATCTTCCCAAAGGTATTGCAGTTACCGAGGAAAGGATTTGTGGGATAGTATACACAGTGCCATGTGTATTCCTTTTAGTGATAGGACAACAGCCTGATTTCTCTATTACAGTGATTTTCAACCAGGGTGCTACCCTGGAATCATTTCAGGGATGCTGTGCAATGTTATTACTGTTAGGTTTGTAAACATGATTCACAAGATAAACCCAGAGGTTTCCTATAGGAGTCCAGTGTTAACATTCTGACCTGTTGTGGTCTTTCTGGTTCTTTGCAACATAAGAATTTCTCTACTATTTTTCTGCTCTCAAAGAAAGAGTAAAAACTAAGAGCTGGCCGTGTCTGAGAGGTGACTCAAGTCTATTGAGGGATGACTCAAGAAAGGTGGATAATCATTGCTCTATTATTATCTGTTGTCTGAGTCTAAAAAAAAAAAAATCACTGACAGCTGCATGGTATCTTGTTCAAAAAGAGTCTGGACTGGTTAAAGAATGCTGTTCTTCAGACTTCAGTCAGTAGCACTTTTTACAAGCACAGCTCATTGCTAGCACCATCCTTCTTGTGCTTGGCTAATATTTCTCTCACCCAGACTCAGTTTGACCTTTAAAATAAATACCAAACAAAAAAGACCTTCATTTGATTGCCATTTTCAGTGACCTCATGTTCACACATGAACACAAATCCTTGTTGGCAGTGACTTTGACACCAGTAGGAAAACTGTTGGCCTATAAGAATGAATAGATTAGATATTCGCTTATATGAAGATGGTTTCTTTCCAAATCTGATTTAATTAGCAGGTTTTTTGTTCAGCTTGGTTGGCATGTCAATCTTAGGGATTGTATTTTCCATTAAGATGACGGCTATCTGAAGTATGCCTGGGTTCTTAAGAAATCTACCTCTCTGCTTTTTTTTTGGATACTATTTGGATGCTATTGCTACTTTTATACTGAGACAGCTGTAGTATAAGGAGACCTCAAAAGATGAAGGCTAATATCATGGCTGTCATTTTGTATGAGCTGTTTGTGGATATGTTTTCATGACTTGCTAGTTGGTTTATGTGTCTCAGACTATTTTGACCAACAGCAGACAATCTGCCTGTATGCCATTAGAAGCACCATTGCACTGTAGGCAAACTCCCACTTTTAGCTGGGACCAGTTTCCAATGCTTCAGAAGAAAGTAGGGAAACCCTTCCTCCCTAGAAACCATATGTGTAAGTCCAACAGAGTATAGAAGGTGACAGTCACCTGGGAGAATAAAATCCTCTGGGGAATGTTTGGCTTCCATTTTCTGCTTCTTGGATTTAACAGATCGCTTTTGTTTCATATATATCATTGCTAGTCGATTGCTTTTCATATCACTGTCTTGTAAGATTAGCTTTTCACATACTGTGAAGACCATGAGCGTATTCAGGATCAGTCATCCCCTTCCATTGTGTGGCATATGCACAGGGAAGAGAATGCATTACAGATGTGCCATGCAGCTGAAAGGGGGTATGACTATAGTCCTTCCCTGTGATTCTGAATGCCAGTGATCTCTCAGAGCTTACTGACATGTCACTGCAGCTCCTGTCAGAGCTTTGGATGTGCTGTGACCTCGGTCTCATAGTACAGACAGTCAAAAAGCCCAAGGCTGAATTGATTCAGTCTTTGCAGATTAGTTTAAATTGCACAGATTGAGCCAATTAGCAAATGACCAGACATTCACTTTTGATTCAAAAAATGAAGCCACATGCCTGCAGTGGCTCAAACCAGAAGCTTGAGGGCACTAGAAGCCTGTCTGCCAGCCACTGCCAAAGGGAAGGGAAGACAGAAGCCCTGCAAGGCTCTTACCTCCTCCCTGCTCCAGAGGAGAGGGTGTGACTAGGCACCATGGAGGGTGAGGGTAGCACACTGGAGGGTGAGGGTTTAAATCCCCTCCCTGGTTCACGGGACTCCAGCCTGGGGTGGGGGATGCCTACCAGACTTCTGTCCTCTCCCCTTGATGGCAGAGGGAGGGCAGCTGCTGCCAAACTTAAGGGGTGGAGAGAAAGATAGTGGGATTGAATTCATAAACGCTTGAACAAGAATAGTTCTTTCTCTGAAGGGAGCATGTATTGAACACAGCACTTTGCAACCTCAAGCACACGACAGAACAAACAAAAATCTTTGCCCAACCTAAGATACAGCCCAGTAAAGCATAGTGAGAGCACACACGGCATAGTCTAACTTAAAATGGGATGTAATAAACCAAGAAGACAAGACTGTTTTTCTCCATTAAAGGAGAAAATCCACATTTTTCCATGGCAAACGGAAAACTCGGATCCTTAGTAAGTACTACTTACTACCACATATCTGCATCTCCAACAGATCCCTAAGGATACCCTTCCTGATCTATACTTGCATAGCTTGTTAGGCAGACAGAATATTGTGAAACAAAACCCTGTTTCTTTTCTGACCCACAAGCATGAGGCATTTTCCGTTTTAAAAAAATTAACCTGGCCTATTTTATGTCATAATTGTTCCTTAGCACATGGACCAGTCTTTTGTCTAACATAAGCAACAGCAAATATAGTAATACAAGCAAGCAACACACAAAAATGAGCAGGCATCTGACTCATGAACAACTTAAGTCACCCTATGCCCAAACTAATCTTAACTGCCCCCTTAATTTAACCACCCTCATCTCTGACAGTGAGTTTGACACAGCTATTAAAGCTATCAAGGCTGCTGGACCAGATAAGATATTCCCAGAATTTGTTACCAAGCTTGGAACCACAATGAATAGATGGCTTCAGAAATTAATGTATAAATGTCTAGAAATAACAGACTTCCAAAAATCTGGAGAAAAAACTGGCATCGTTGCTATCCTGAAACCCAATAAACCAACAGAGGATCCAAAGAGCTACCAACCCATCTTACTACTCTGCGTTACATACAAACTCACGAAGTGAACAAGTTGGCTTTTGGAAAGAGCAGTGTACCACTAACCAAGTTACATTACTTGCATCTGACATAGAAAATGGATTTGGAATGAGGCAGAAAACAGGTGCGGTCTTTATTGACCTCACAGCCACCTATAACACTGTATGGCATCAAATATAAAATGCAGTCTATGACACCTGACTGCAAGCTAAGCGCTTTCATCATGATCGTGATCTCCAACAGATCATTCCAACTCACTACCAGCCAAGGAGAAAAAAGCAGAGTACAAACTATGAAGAATGAAGTCCCCAGTGGGTCAGCGCTAGCATTGGTACTTTTCAGTGTATATACCTTGAAATGAGATGCCTGTGTAAGATCCTGAAAATAAAGTGGGAAGACAGAATGAATACCAGACACAGTGGTACTTTGAGTGCACAGGACTGGCACACTTAAAAACCACTATCAAGAAGAAAAGGTTGCTATCTCAGGAGAATGGGAGAAGACCGAATCCCTAAGAATATTTTGTATAGTGAGATTCAAAATGGCTCTAGAAAGTGGGGTCACCCCCCTGTGGCAGTACCACGGTGTGCCAAAATAATATGCAGTCATTTAACATCAACATAGAAAGCTGAGAGGAGCACACAGAATCCTATACGATCTAGAGGGAACAACTGGCATTGGGTGCAGCTCAACATGAAGCAGCTTTGATCCAGAGGATGGAAGCAAAGCAAGAAAGAAGAAAGCAGCATGCTGTAAACTTGGACTTTAGCTCAGACAATATATGGATCTCTGAAACTAGTAACAAGCTGTGTCACTCTCTAATTCAGCTTGTCAGCCGTAAATGCATGCATCAGGTACATGTACACCATGATCGAGAGGATCGATGGTTGCCTACTAAAGATACACTTCAGACTTCCCACATACAGTATCTAAGTGATACATATATACTGACGATGTCACCATAGTAGCCCAAGGAATAGACATGACAGAACTGGAAAAGATTTGGGATTCATTGCTGACTGTCTCCACAAGTGGCTTTTAAAGTTTGGCATCAATAAATTGGTATCTTCACTCTTCCAACTGGACAATCATCAAGCCATGAGCACACTGAGTATAAGAGTAGGCAAGCACATGCTTCCCCGTGAGCATACACCAACTTACTTAGGAGTCACATTAGACCATTCCCTCACCTATAAACATCACGTGCAGAAGGTCAGCAGTAAAGTCTCTGGACAAGTAGGTGCCTGAAGATGTTTAGCCAGCACGACAAGAGGTGCCAACTTCAAAGTGCTCAGAACCACTACACTTGCACTGGAATATGCCCCCGCAGAATATTTTGCTCCTGCATGGTCCAGAAGTTGTCACACTAAAAAGGTTCACAATGTACTTAATAGTGTGTTGAGACTCATAACAGGCTGCACAACTTACAGATGTACTGTACCCTGGGCCATTAGACCAAGTGATATAAGGCGACAGATCCTAATATCATTACATTCAATAGAGGCAAGAGATGATGAAAATCACCTGCTCTGTCAGCTGTTAACTGAAGACCCAAACAGATGGAGGATTAAGAGGATTAAAGTCATAAACTGTTTGTACATGAAGCTCACAACCTCCTGGAAGAGACTGGCAATGGTGAACCAAACCCTTGAGCAGCAACAGAGTGGGCCAACTGTTGGGAAAGGTCAGACCTTATTCATATAGCATTTTATACCAATGACCTTGACAGACAAGCATGGGTCAAGGCATGGGTCAAGCTGAACAGACTGAGACCTGGATATGGATGCTTCAAAACTCCAACTGGACAATCATCAAGCCATGAGCACACTGAGTATAAGAGTAGGCAAGCACATGCTTCCCCGTGAGCATACACCAACTTACTTAGGAGTCACATTAGACCATTCCCTCACCTATAAACATCACGTGCAGAAGGTCAGCAGTAAAGTCTCTGGACAAGTAGGTGCCTGAAGATGTTTAGCCAGCACGACAAGAGGTGCCAACTTCAAAGTGCTCAGAACCACTACACTTGCACTGGAATATGCCCCCGCAGAATATTTTGCTCCTGCATGGTCCAGAAGTTGTCACACTAAAAAGGTTCACAATGTACTTAATAGTGTGTTGAGACTCATAACAGGCTGCACAACTTACAGATGTACTGTACCCTGGGCCATTAGACCAAGTGATATAAGGCGACAGATCCTAATATCATTACATTCAATAGAGGCAAGAGATGATGAAAATCACCTGCTCTGTCAGCTGTTAACTGAAGACCCAAACAGATGGAGGATTAAGAGGATTAAAGTCATAAACTGTTTGTACATGAAGCTCACAACCTCCTGGAAGAGACTGGCAATGGTGAAC
Organism: Alligator sinensis; assembly: GCF_000455745.1. NCBI lineage: Eukaryota > Metazoa > Chordata > Crocodylia > Alligatoridae > Alligator > Alligator sinensis. Next base: position 1,991,667 of record NW_005842120.1, on the reverse strand, counting down.
CAAACCCTTGAGCAGCAACAGAGTGGGCCAACTGTTGGGAAAGGTCAGACCTTATTCATATAGCATTTTATACCAATGACCTTGACAGACAAGCATGGGTCAAGGCATGGGTCAAGCTGAACAGACTGAGACCTGGATATGGATGCTTCAAAACAACACTTCACCAGATGAACATCTTGGACAGCACACTGCATGAATATGGTGTCCAACACACAGCACAGCACTTAATCAAAAGCTGCAATCTTTACAAATGCCCAGACAGGGCAGATGGAATCTGCACATTGAGCGATAACACCAGCCAGTAGTTCATAGATTTGGAAGTTTATATCTGATGCCATAAGAAAGAAGTAGCAGCAGCCCCAAATTATCCTCAGGCCGAGTTTCTCTGGATCCATCCTCCCAGAAATATGTTTTGTTTAGGAAATGAAGTACATTTTTTCATTCTGACTGTATTATTGACTTAATTGCTTAGCTCATAAGAAGTGCTCAGCACTTAAAAGGCACAAATATAATGGCTTTTGCCTTGCATACAATTTTGGAATCATTAGACATGATCAGATTATTTCTCCACTGCTAAATATCCTTTCTCTAATACATGTGATTCTTTGCAGACAGCAATTGATTCTTTTACATGTGCATACCCTAGTGGTATTGAGTTGCATCTGCTTAGGGCTGCATTTACTATATTGAGCCTTTTCTAAAAATCCTCTGGTGTTACATTTAAACTTATGATATTTAGTTCTGTTTGTCACAGTTAATAATGTGCTAAAATTTTCAATGGTCTGCCTATGATAATGCCCTCCTTTCCCTCTATTTCTCCCGTTTTCCTAAAGTGATCATTGAAGGTTTTTTCATTGAAAGATATTTGCAGACAGTGCTTAAAAACTGTTAACTGTTATAGTTGCAGGGCTTCTGCTAAAATCCTTTTTTTGTGTAGCTTGTGAATGGGGTTAAGTGACAATTCTAAAAACGAATGATGGTGGGAATTACAGAATGATAGATCAGCATAAAATGGACCCCAAATTTCAGCATGTTCTACTTCTGAGTAAAGAGGGCCCCAAATGCTGGTTGAGCTGGGAAGACTAGTATCACCATTAGAAAAACCAAAAGGTTTAACTTTTAAGCAAAGTTTTAGCCTGATCTTGCAGTATTACACACAGATTCAGCCATGACAGATTCACAATTAATGCCACATTAAAAAAAATCATGAAGCACAGTGACAATTGTTTAACATTAGTACTTTGTTTCATTATCTGTTTTCTTTGGCACCTCTGCCAGACTGGGAGAAAGATTACTCTAAATATTTCATAGGAAGCAAGTTAAACATCAGGTTTTGGTATATGGAAACAACCTACAAGCAATCCCAGTGTACATTATCTTATAGTAGACACAGCTGTGGACTACAACCACCCTTTAGAGAAGGCTTCCTTTGCATTGCATATCCTGCATTCTTAGAAATAGTAACATCATTTGTTCTTTTTTCTTAAAAGCAAAGGAAAAAAAATGATGCAAAGTATTTAATAATCTGGTCCTGTAGCCTGTCTGTTTTTTTCCAGCAGTTTTTGTTCTCATGCTGTTTATTATCATATGTGGAAGTGATAAAATTTGAGTAGAAGTTACGTTCTTTTGGTCAAGGATAATCAGTACAATTTATCATATAAATCTAAAACCATACTTTAAGTTTCCTACAAGCATAATTTGGCAGAGAGCCAACCATCCTCTCTAATGGTCTTTTAGAAGAGCTTGTAGACTGCAGAGCTGAATGGGGTAAGGAAGGCTAGCAGCATGCTGATTTTCTCTTGAAAGCTGAGGCCTGTATACTGCCTTCCTGTGTAAAGGCATGCAGGGGAGAACAAAGGAATGAAAATGAAAAACCTTTGCAGATCTCTCAGAGTCACAGTGTCTGTGTAATGTCTCCTCTGGTATGCAGGGCTAACAGAAGTAGATATGGGGCCATCCCTGCTCTTCTGCTAACCCTGTTTTCCTATCAGCTAGTGAAATCTCAACCCTTTCTGGGGCTCAAGCTCTGTTTCCAGGCTGGAGAGAGTCCTGGGTTCTGGCCCTTCCTCACAGTGCTTATTATCCATTTTATCCAATGACTACTAATGTAAACTGTAAAAACAATTCTGGGGCCAGAGACTTGGAAACCTTTTTAGTGAAGTATCCTAACTAGTAGGCTACAGAATCACATTCCCTCTTGCCTTTTCTCTGATCTGTTTGTTCATTTTGCATTACATAGTCATTGCATAAAATGGATACGTAGCACAGGAGAAAGAAGTGACTAGAACTCAAGGCTCCCTTCTTCCAAGGTCAAGTGCACAAAAGCTCCCTCTCCTGTCTGCCTCTCTTACCTTTACATTACTGCCTAGTGGCCCTATTTGAATAGGAGGAATGGAGGATGTGCTCTCCTCCATGCTGATGATGCCCTGGTCTTCTGATTAAGGCAGTGTACTGCAAAGTGAGAGAGAGCAGTTCCAACCCTCTCAGGGTGAGTTGCATTTGTAACTCAGGTCTCCCACTTTCTGAGGCAAAAAGTGTGCATCACTGTCCTCATGCTACCCCCAAATCTCAGTGTCAAACAGTTGGTGTATGGTCTTTTCCCACTCAGATTTGGGAGCTTTGGGACAATTGTATACACTTTCCCAGACAGAAGATGATTGGAATGGTGCATTAGTGGAGTTGAGTGCCAGATAGACATATTGGATCACTTCTGAGCATGCACCCAAGTTTGGTTGTTAAGGGGATATCTAAACTATTAGTCTTGAGGGAGGCTTCTGAGAGAGAGAGAATCTAAGACCCTCCACATTTTTTGCCATTGCATGAGATAGAATAGTATTACATTTATTGATTAAGCAGTCTAAGAGTCACTTCAGTTTCTCAGATGTAAAAGAGGATTTGGGCCTTCATCCATACATGCAGGTATCACTTTCTTTCAGTGCTGAGATTTTTTTTAGCAGAGTAAAAATTTCATAAGCATGTTACCATAGCGGGAAAAGACCAGAACTGAAAGTCAGAGCAATGTGGCATAAATTCACTATGGAAAAAGGACTGAAGCATACCCATTAAGCCCTTGTCTAGATGCACACACCCACTTGAGACAGCTTAAATCACTGAAAGCAATACATCATGTAGGCAAATCCTTGTTGATTTTAATTCAAAACTTTCATTATTTTGGTGCAAGTCTGCATAAACAGTTTTATTAGCTGCCTTAAGTCAATTTTTTAGATTTTTTTAACTTAAGGAGCCTTTGTCTACATACAAAAATGTGTACAATTTAAATTATTAAAAAATGTTACAGATAAGCATTATGGTACCCTAATTTGGATGAGTTATACTAGTAAAATTATGCTCATTTTTGTGTTGGTATACACAATACTAGAGTAATTGTATCAGTAACATAGTACCAGACCCACCTCTAATCAACCAGTGTAAAAACTGTGTGAAAACCAGGCCTTAATCTAAAATGACTGTTTTAATTTATTTCTGCTGAAACAACAGAGCCACAAATAAAAAGTATGTAATACTTCCTTGATGGTTTGTTTGAAGACAAATTTTAAGTAACATTTTTTTCATCTGTTGTACTTTATTTTTTACATATTAAAAAGGTTTTTACAGATGGCACACACGAAAGATTCTGTGTACCTCTTTGTATTTATGCTTTTGGCATCTTCCAAAGGCAATGATTTACCACAAATCTATTCAATTAACATGATAGGGAGTCATCTGTATTGTATGTTGATCTTTGAGTTTTATCCTCGATCCTATGGGTTTTTTAATCTTGATTGATAGAGCCCTTATCATTGTGAACCAGACACAGAAACTAATTGGAAAACTCTGCAGCCTGCCCTGATTGCTTTGGGGAGACTAGATCAAAGTTAGACTATCTCTTAACTGAGTAATGGAGAAACTTAACATTAGATCTGTTAAGTTGTTTTGCTCTTTTTTGTGGCCTGACAGCCTAGCAACAAATTAAACTTTTTAAAAGTAAATGCTAACTTATGCTTCTGTATAATTTCTAGTATAGGAGCATGTGGTCTAGGCTTTCTGTATTCTGTCATCCTTAATCTGCCTCTTCCTACTCCCTAGCAATGACTATCAGCAAATTCAGTAAATACCTTTGCATTCCTTTGATAATCAGTCAGATTGCAAAGAATACAAAGTTCCTGAGAATTACTTGGATCCTTAATAAACAAGGAAGTATTGATCCATATTTTGCTCCAAATATAGTAGTTGTCCATTTCATATAGATTAATATTGAATGTTGGCTCCACATTTCAGAACCATCCTCCCTACATGGTAAGAATTATGTCTCTTTAGACAAACTTTTAAATGAATACTAATATCTTGAGAATCATAGAGAGGAAAAAATCGCAATCTGTGGAAAGAATAAGCATAATTTAATGTTTTCCAGAGAATTGCTTTTAAATGGGCGTGATTTTTATTTCCTGAAAATTGTTGCTGTGAATGGCACTATCTTAAATACCAGCCATATGGCCAACTATTGAAGGGATAGCTTCTTAAGTAAAAAGCTTAATTGAAATGCTTGTTGTCATCATTCATGCCTACCCCTCTGGACCATGCAGAGGATTTTTTCTATATGGCCTGGGGCAAATGTAGAAAAAAGGGGATGAAGGTAGGCCCTGGCATACCTCTAAAATGTTCATTTCAAGAAATATAACTCATTTTAGCCCTAAATCTGTCTACATTCCATGCAGATGTGGTGTTCCCAGTGTCTTTCATGTTGGAAATCATTTAGAATTACAAATAAAGAATCATTCAGCTAGGATTGCAGGAAGTAATAAATCCTACCAGCAATTTAAGGTTCCTCCTTGACTATCTATTACTGACAACCAGCACTCCTTTGTGTTTTGGATCTTTTGCATGCCTTGAGTTCCACATTTGGGCCTTTAGTTGTGAGATATGGTTCCAGGCCATTCTGAGTATCCTCAGAAGTTGACATGGCCAGCTGAGGGTCCCTCAAAATGTTCTGGCAAGTGAAGATGCCAGGGTCATACCTGTGGCTGGGGGCAGGAGGGGAAAGTGCATGGGAAGGGTATTGTGGACTCCTAACAGGGATGGGCCTCATTTCTCATGTATTTCCAAGACCCATATAGATCCTAGAAAATTCAGATTTGGGAGGTTCCGGGTCCACTTGACAGTAACTTCTATAGGTCATTTCTTGAAGAGAACTCCAAGTAAAAAGTATTCTCCCTAGTTTCCAACAGGCCAGAGAACAATCTAAATAAAAGGACAACAAAAGTTTGCATTACTAGTGTTTATAAAACTCTGACAGATTTAATTTAATACATAGCTTTTTAAAAATCCTTTTTTGTGTAGTTAGAAAACCAGTTCAAAATGTTTTAAATACCTGTTTTCTGCTGAGAAATTGGATATGCCTATACTAGAATTCCCTCCCCCCTCTTTCCTCCCCTCTCTTAAATGTTCTCTGTAATAAACATTTAAAGGGGGCAATTTAGAGTATAGATGATGTCATTTCAAACAGGAGAATAATGGGCCTGCAATAGTTAAGTTGCATTTCAGCAGTCTTTAGTTAAACAATTTCAAGGTCTCTGCATGAGGTCTGTTAGCCAACAATAGGGGCTGGAGTGGGCAAGGGGAGGGGTTCTCTCCCATAAAATGAACCACATGATCTGCCCACCCCTGTTACTCTAAGGCGAACAGCTGAGAAGGGAATGGCCACAAAGGACTATCTGCCAAGTCAGAGGGATTGCTGAAACACAACTTCAGTCTGGTTTTCTCATCAGACAGAGAAAGATTCATTGTGGCTTGGTTAGCACCAGAGGCTGTTCTGCTGTCCACTCTTGATTACACTGAGATTTCCCAATACAGAAATAAGGGAGCATCAAAAGAACGGAGTTTTTTTGTCATCAGAATAATTTTAAAATGCTGGGGACCATAACTATCACAGGTAGGAAAATGTGGTATTGCTAAAATACGCTAAAATTGCTCAAATTCATTTTGTCTGTATTGACACCTTTATTTGTGGCACTCAGGATTTTATGCAGCAGAACTTTCATGACTTAAACAGAGATGGCTAGTACGATAGGGTGTGGCAGACTGTATTGTGTGAATAGGAGGGCTTTAATTTTCAAGCATTGTTCTACTTAAAACTTAAAACAAGTTTAAAATTTTCAAACATTGTTCTACTTAAAAATTTTATAGGAGTACTGTACATTAAAAAAAAAAACTCCCCTAAAAAGTGCTTGGTGAAGCCAAACTATGTATTAAAGATTTCTTGTCACTTTCAGTCCGAAACTTGGTACAGGATTTGTAGTGCTACAAGTTGAGGGTTATAGGTTTCAAGGAAGATAATGGTATTTTATTGTAGCCAGAATATCAGAATGTTGGGAACAAGTAAATGCAAAAATAAAACAAGTAATGACCGACTTGGTTCATCTATACAGCAAAAGAACCAAGAGGTAATGTAATAATTTTCCTTTCAACTAAACTTAGTTAACTGGAATTGAAATAGGTATAAGGGAGGGGATATAATTTACACAGAATTACAAAACATTAGTGCATCAAGCAGTTAATAGTAGCTAATTTGAAATGGCAGTACAACATTGGTATTCAAAAGTAATCTTACTAGACAAAGCTACATTAATTTCTCAATACATTTCACCTTTAGTTTCAGGGGTTTTCCATTTATGTTTAGCTAATTACTTCATCCACTCCTTCAGTGTTTCTTACAAAACAGTTTGTAATGTCTCTTTTACACTGAGATTGTTCATGAATGTTGTATTAGGTGTTTCCCATACACTAGCTAGACTGCGGTGTTTTGAAAGAGATCTTTTGATTTGATACATTCTGTCAGGCATTTTGTTACCCAGAAGATGGACATTTAGACTTTGCATTTTCATTCAGTTTAGCATATATCTCTCAGTCATGCAGTTAGGTACAGAATAAAGACTTCTAAAAAGTAAAATTCCTAAAATGTTGTAGGTTAGATCTTACCATCTGGATGATCACTACTCCGCTTCTCTTTTTTTAATTAAAAATATATTATCCAATTTTTGTAATAAGAACTACACCACTAACTGTTGCCATTTTGAATTGTCTTAATAGTGTGTAAGAGAAGAAGCAATTACTCCAGAACTGTTTAAATTTATATAGTTTTTTAAAAATTACATATATATTAACATTCTACAGGAAAATTCTGTGGATCAGATCCCCAGACTTTGGTAGGTGGACTGGAGTTGATGTTGCATCCATTCACTTCAAAACAATTTGTGAGAATTTATAGGTGAATCTAAACTGTGGAAAATGCTGCTGTAGACTGGTAGATTTTCATAGAAAATAATGCTATTTTAAACCAAGGGGACTTTTTAGTCACAGTACTTCTTCACGGAGTGGTTTGCGCCATTAGTCACATCTTTCTGTGAAAATTAAAGTGGTTGTGAGAAGTTTAGCGGGGTATGAGCAAAACAAAATCTTGTTACTTCCTGCCAATTAATTTGCTTGCTGCACCTCTATGGAATTTCCTCTGGGTTGACTAAGCACTTCTTTACTAATCTCTTCAGCTACATGTTTTTATTTCGCTGTCTTCTTCTTTGGCAAAACAATTCAATGCTACTTTTATTTATAGTGATGGTAAAACCTACAGAAGTACAGCTCTGTAAAGAGTCTCTCCTATAGTGGATAGTATGTGGTTTTAACAGTTGCCAAAGGCTTACTTGGTGCTATTGTTAGAAATGGGGTTTTCATTAAGCTACATGCTTAATAAGCTTATCACATGCTGAGTGTCTCCTTTTTTTTTTCAAGGGCTTTTTTTCTTTCTTCTATTGGTAATAGTTAAAGGTTTATTTCTTTGAAGGAACCTTTTTATAGCACAAGAAGAATGACGGAAGAACGAAAAAATAATGGTTAGCAAACTAGCTGAGGTTTCTGATGTAATATAACTGAGTTTGAACTATGTTTTACAAGAATTTGAACTTGGCCATAGTCCTAGTTACCATATCAATGTGGATTTCTATGCTGTGAATACTATTGTAAATTAGCATTGTTTTGTGTAAATCTCTTGTGAAGTTGATGTTTATATTTATTCTTTTTGCAAACATCCTGGCAAGGATAATTTTTAATTTGGTTATCATAGTCAGTACATTGTCAAATATTATTTACTTACTTTCTGAAAACACCTTCACTTACTACATTTATGGTAAGTAATTACCATACCACATAGTTGGAACTCCTCTTTGTCCTTAATTCAGCAGGCATTTTTTCCAGATATCAGAATAGTAGATTAAGAGCTACCTGTTCCATTTGGAGAATATGCTTTAAAAGAAACACACTGACCATGAAGAATAGCCAGTCCTAAAACTCAACAAATTTCATAAGCCTTCATAGCATGTTGATTTGATTCACATGTGATTCACATGCAAAAGCTGGGTTGGCTTGAGTACTATTCGTGATTATGACAGATTCTTTTAATTACGACTACACGTGGTCACCACATTGTCAATGTACATACGTTTATAAAAAACATCATGAACTTCAAATACATGTTATTTTACAAATATTTAAATAAAAATGCATATTTTTGCATGTGTCTGTAAATATGTATATATATATATGTACACACACACACACACACATAGACCAGCTTGCCAACTTGACTAGTCATATAGCCTACCCATATATATATATGGGTAGGCTATATGACCAGTCGATATGAGCAGGCTATATGACCAGTCAAGCTGGCAAGCTGGGGGTGTGTGTGTGTGTGTGTGTGTGTGTGTGTGTGTGTAATTGATAAAATACATTACTTCCCAGGGAAGAATTTCATATGCTAGACTTTAGTCTAGAGCAAACTTTTACAGCTAAATCGTAAACCTCTGAAAATAAGGTGTTTATAATAAAAGGCAATACTATAACACTAAGAGTGCTTGTGTGTGCTTTTAAGTTAGTTTAATAAAAAATAATATATATTTTAGGCTACTTCTGCTGAGGCCACACTTTTGCTTTTTACACAAAGAATGAAAATACTTGAAAAATGAGCTAACTTGTAATTTTTTAAAATTTTTTTTCAATCAGAGCGTGGTATAGCAACATTCACTTGACTGTCAGACTTTAAATATTTGTAGCATTCAAAACTGAGCCAATTGTGTATTTGTATTTAAACCTCTGAAATAAGTGCATGATTAGAAAGGTTAAGTGTTACAAGTGTACATTGTGAAATCTACTGTGTAAATCTCTTCCATAAATCTTCATTAGCAGCATCTAATGCATCCCCAAAGAAACCCCTCCCTATAATTAGGCACAATAAATCTTTGTTTTAAAATAAGTGAATGGATTGAATAACAAAGGAAGCAGTGCAATTCCTAAAAGGGAGTTTTTGTAAATTGAGGTGAAGATGTAGATACAGTCATTTTGGGGAGGCAGACAGGAGAAACTTGCAAAATATCTTGTCAAGGGTCAGTACTAGGGCTCCAGACAGCAGTATATTAAACTGTGGTTTAAAAAATAACATAGCTCTTGAGAAGTCGTGCGTAAAAATGTTTCTTTTGATTTATTTTCCTTATAACTAAAGCTAATTGACTGATCATATGATTTATTATTCAAATCAGTCTTTTCAACTGTGAGGTTAAAAATCCTCTGAGGTTGTGCCACAACCATCCAGTTCAGATTTCCACAACTGAACCACAAGTTAAAGCTTTTGGTTTTTATAAAAATTCTAATAGACTAATAGCCCAAAACAGCTACCCTGTTAAAAATACATCTTGGGGGAGAGATGATTTTCTGAGGTTATTAAAACTGTGTTTCTGACAAGATATAGCAAGGGCAAGATGAGTGGTGCTGGGTTGGTCTTCACGCTGGAGGAGGCCCACAGACCAGCTCCTCATTCTGGATCCAGCATGTGGCACAGGTTCAGCATAGAACTGTGGGCCATATGCACCCTGGACCAGCCCTGAGTGCAGCTGGCAGCATGTGCCCTGGACCAGCCCTTTGTGCTGCCCACAACATATACCAGACAAATCCTATGCCCCCACCCCATGCAGTGCATGGGACTGGTCCTTCATGCATGCATGGGTCCAGCTTGAGACCCATGAGCAGCACCAGCACAGTCTGGAAATCTTAGTCCAGATTCATTCTTAAATTTCCCTGTTGTATCTGGCTGTGTGAGAGTCAGACAGTAGGTAACTTTTATATGCCAGCTTGTTGCAGTTTTAGCCACAGTGGAGTCAAACAACTTGAAATAGCCTTGTTTTTGCTGTTTGCTTAATCAGACACTTTAGGGTTTTATCTTGCCTTAAGTTACTCTTATGCACTATATATTTTATACACACTTATATATGTGTATGTGTGCGTGTGTGTATATGTGCTCTTAGTATCATACAGTGCCGTGGCAGGGAAGTTTGGCGCCCGCAATGGCAGCCCATCCTTGCCCCACGGCACACGCCTCCCCATGCTTACCCGGGAGCGCACACAACAGCAGGAGCCGTGCCCCCGCAAATAGCTGCTCATGGCCCCACCCTGGCTGGGCAGTGCCTATTGGCGCCTCTTAGCTTTGGTGCCTGGGGCGGTCGCCCTGCTCACCTCCTTCCTATGGCACTGGTTTCATATAGATAGATACATGAGATTCCCTAATTTATCATATGAAACTAAAAGCACATGTGTATACATACAGACAGACAAGACTAGGAGTAGAATTTAGTCTTTAGTACTTAAATGCTGAATTAACACACACACAAAACCCCTCCTGTTGAGAGTTTTCCAGTGGCTAATAGAGTTTGGAACATGGGGAGCTGGGTGTGTATGACATATATCTGATGGATTTAGAATGTAGGGAATTTATGGAAAAAATCCAGGGCAGTGCTGCAAATCCTTGGGGAAGAAGTCAACCAACTCCAGATGTTGACATGGTTGACTGCAAGCATATGAAGTGCTTCAGATTTAACTGTTGCAGCCTGAAAATTCTTTTTTCTCTTCCCAGTACTAGAAATGGAATACCTTCTCACTGCTACAGGGAGGGGAAACAGTGGGAGGAGTGAAAAAAAGCTGCCAGCAGTGTCTGCTGAGTTAAATGATTTAGATTGTAAAAGGTTGTGTATTAATTTTCTACATTCATTGGATTTTTTAAAATGAAATGGGAAATGAATGAAGCATATGAAATTTCATAGTATACCAGTAGATTAGTACTTGTATTCTGCTGCTAAACTGGAAATTATTATCCGAAGATCTCATAGCTACCAAACAAATGGTAAAATCAAGCATCCTCAGAGCCTTAAGTAGATGTTTCTTTCAGGATAAAATAATCTAGTGTCGTAGTTTGAGGGACAAACTATACTATGCAATTGAAAATGTTTTAGAAGTTTGACTTAAAGCAATAGGGAGTTAAAATAAATTCCAGCTAATCTACTCTGGGTTTTCTGGGTTTAATCTCAAAACTGATCCATTCTGTGACATGACCAGCATTTTTATCACTGCTCTGTGAATATATCTTCATTTTGTGTCAGCCTGGACTAGCCAATATGAGTGAGTGGAACATCTTTACCGGCCTTGTAATTGTGTCCACAGGGGTGCTCTGCCAATGGATTTGAATAGATTTCTGGTGGGATCTCTTGTTCTTAGAGGGCTTCTCTCTGGGCTCATTCACACAGCTGTCCTTATTTGCCTAGCATGTCTGTGGCAGTGACATAAGAACAACACTCATGTAAACAACTCCCAGTAACTTCTAACTGAAATTACTCATTAAGACAGATGGTTCTGAAGAGATAAGTAAACAGTATTTGGCAGCAAGAAGTGTAATAGAAAAGGTCACCAGGAGCTTATTATACAAAACCACAGTGATTTGTAGTGTACCTGGCTTAGATTTATGTCTCTCTATTCTTTCCTGCCCATTGTACAAATATAATTTTGGATGTTTACTGCAATTTGTTTGTCTTGGAGATATCACACCACAGCTTTACCACAAGGCAAATATTTCATAGATGTATAGTCTTCCAGCCGGCTACCAGCATGGAAGGAAGATTCCTTGGATTGCATTTCTGTGCAAATGTTGAAATTCAGTGGATATGGAGTAGGCAAAAGTGTTAAAATGCTTGACCAACATAGGTGACTAAGTATAAAATAAAGAAAGGGACTGACAAGAAAGTATAGAAGTGTATGATACTGCTGGAGGGTAATAGATAGGGTGACCACCCATCCCTAATTGAACAGGGCAGTCCCGGAACGGGATCATTGAGTGCCGGTCCTGGGCTGCATGACTCTGGGACAGCATTTGTCCCGAATTTGCAGCATCGTGCAACGATCTGGGTTCCCCTTGCAGGCTGGCAGCGTTCCAGCTGGCAAGGGGCTGCCGGGAGTGGGACACAGGGGATGCCGCGTGTATGTGCACGCCCACACACATGCACATGTCTGGGAAAGAGCCAGGCAGCCTGGAGAGCAGGCTTACTCTGTAAGTAAATCAATGGAGGGCATGGGTAGGAAGTGGGGGGGGGGGGGGGGGGGGGGGGGGGGGGGCGGGCAGATCGAGGCTCCCAAGGTGAGAGAGAGAGTAGGTCAGGGAGTGGTGCTGGGAGCACTGCCCAGCGATGGCAGTGCATCAGGGCTGGGGTGAGGATTGGGTCTGAATCATCTAGAGGGCATGGGGTAGGGCAGCTTCCTGCCACTGTACATATCCCCCAGGGGGGCATGTGCCCCCCAGATTTGTGTGTGGGATGGGGCGGATGCAGGCTTCCTGCTGCGGCCTTGGGGCTCCCTGCCTTGCTGCCCTTTCCCCAGGAGCCTTGCACTGACCACGTGCCCCCTGCCCACCCAGCAGCAGCGGGGGTGGCAGCAGTGTGGAGTTGTGCACCCTGCTGCTGCCAGGCTGGCAGGGTATGTGTGGATGGTGCAGGGCTCCTGGGGGAAAGGCAGCAGGGTGAAGACACCAGAGGCTGCAGTGGGGAGCCCACACCCACCCTGCTTGGCTCTGGTCCAGCCCTGCCACCGGCAGGGGAGTGGGAGTGGGGTCATATGTCCCACCTTCCAGTTTGGATAAGGTAGCCCACCCTACTAATAGCAGGACCAACCAAGACTGCACTCTAGGTGATTTTATACTTTAGTGCAGCATTGCTTAGCATTTTTTAAAAGTGGGCCAAACCCTAAAATCAGAAGCAAGTCAAGGGCTGCATAAAACCCTACTGCTCTTCACCTCCCTCCACTCCCGCTGCTGAATTCATCAGTAGGGGAAAAGGAGACAAGCAGCGTTGGTGTTCACCTCTTGGGCTCCAGAGCTGTGCAAAAGTGGTAGCTCTGGCACAGAGCCCATACCAACAGCTCACTGAGCATACAGGGTTGTGACAGGAGCCATGCCGAAGTTCCAGAACACTTTGCACTGTGCGTGTGAAAAGGATACAGCCACACCAATGTGCTCTTCCTGGATAAGCTTGTACCCTGACATGAATTTAATAATCACTCAGTGACAGAAACACAACAGGGGAATGATGGTGACATGGTGTTAAGGGACACTGGTATTTGGGCTGCAGGTTAAGCACTACTGCTTTAGTGCAGGGGTGCTCAACCTCTGGTTTATAAACCAAATGAAGCCTGCGGAGCCATAGATATCTGGCCCAAGGGGATCCCCATGAATCAGGAAATTTGTCAGCAGGGGAGCAGTGTTAATAAATATGGTCACCCTTCCCTGCTGCCAGATTCCCAAGCTGCATATAACAGGTTGGGGCCAGGTCACGCCATCTCCCCAACCCCCAGCTCCCTTCCCTGGGTTGGATGAGGGCTGGGTTGGGGCCCCATGAGACTAGGTTGGGGCAGCTCAAGCTGCCTTCCCCCCACTCCTGTAGGGCTGGGTCAAGCCTCCTTGCCCCAGTGGGGCCAGTTTGGGGCTGAACCACACCTGTGTGGTGCTGGGCCACATCCCCTCCTTCCCACCCCATGGGGCCAGGTTGGATTTGAGATGCCCCTGTTTGTGGACCAGAGAGGAGATAAAAGGCTAGCTCACTCTGTCATCATGCATACCCTACTCTGTGTTTGTGTTGCTGGGGTCAGGGGCAGATGTGGAAGGTGTTTAAAGTAAAGGCAGTTTCAGCCTTCTTGCATCCTATTTTAAAACAAAAAAAGTTGTATTTGATAGTCATCTCCTTTTGTTTCTTATTTAAATGAGTTTTTAAAAGGCGGGGCTGGTATTTAATCCAAAAGGCTTTGAAAACTCTAATTTATTATAAAACCGCTTTAACAGCTTTAAAGCATATTAGAAAGTCTACAGTTTTCTCTCTCCTATTTTCTGTGTTTATAAGCTTTGATTAATTCATTCTTAATACATATCTGCAGCTTTCACAGTAATAATTATACAAGTATTTTTTCGCATTCAAATCTTTTATAGATGTTGGAGTCTGTCTGTAAATACAGTCTCTGCCTTAGCATGTTAGGATCCATAATATTAAAAAAACCCAAAACATTTAAACAGTTGTGAACAGTGACTATGAATGCAGAGAAATGCTTCATCTCTTATTCCTTAAAACAGAAAAAAAAATGATAAATTCATCCCAGCTTTGTAAACTTGTTTATATTTTGTGCACCTCTGATTTTTCAATGTGAAAGAACTAATTTAACTGGGAGAAGTATTCAAGGATTAAGGGGGCTATTAGGTGGTTATGTGCCTAGGGGGAAGATCTCTGGCTGCTAGAGGATTGGTTTAGTTCAGGATTCTTGCCTAGAATGAGTCATCACTGTCCCCCCACCCTTGTTCCTGCAGCCCTTCCTGCCTCTGATCTCCCCCACCCACAGGCTGCGTTCCCAACATGCTTTCAGTCCCTTACTGATTCTTCCTTTTTCTGGGAATCAGCAAATGAAGGCAGGGTATAAAGTCTGTTCAAGAACACAAAGAAGAAGCAGCACATTTCCACCAACACTGCAGTTCAGGGAAGGCGGGGGGAAGGGTGCAGATCCATTAGACTTAAACACCGTTGTGAAGAATTGAATCATGCAGCATAGTGCTGCACATAATTTGTCCAGGTCCATGCTGACAAAGTTCTGTTCAGTTTGATTCTATACAACCAGAATCAAGCCTCTTACATTTTTTCAATGTAGACTAGGTCCTAGGCATGGTTGGAAGTGTACATCAAGGAGTGATTTTCCCAGTGATGATTTGAAGGAAGGACACAGCTAGAAGGGGTGAGAAGTTTTATTTGGAGGAGTACTAAAGGGGCTTCTGTTGAATGGGAGGGGGTAGGAAGATCACCTTTTTTGTTGCATGCAAAAAGGAGGGGAGGTGTTCTGTTTACCAACTGAAAGGAAAGTTTATAATGGACATATAACTGAAAGTATAACAGTACAAGTGACTCTTACTGTAACAGATTTTTTTTTCTTTTACTTTAAAAATATTTGGTACGTGTCTTATATTAGAAGAGACCAATTCTTTTCTGTTTTGGAAATCTCTCGTACTCTGCAAAAGCGTCTTCCTGTTAAAGCATATGGTTTTGAATTGTTGTATGCTTTCTAGGGCTGAGATGAATGAAAAGAGATTCACTTAGCATGTGAAGTGCATGGCATTGATTTAAAAGATTGTAACTTGCAAAAAAGATCAATAAATTAGTTATTCATGTTCCATCTTTTATTATCGATGCTTAAATTTGAAAGTAGATTAGGGAGGATGGGTAATTGGAAAATGAGACATAGTTATGATAAATGTATGAGATACCTGAAATGACATAGTGCCACCTGCTGGTCTTTTTAGTAACATGCTGTTTTTTTAATGATTCAATTCTGCTGTCAGAGGAACAGAAGACAAGTTTCATTAAAAAATGCTGACAGTGATTTTATATGTCATTGATAATGTGCATATTGTTAGCTAAAATGTTTGTATGTGTAAATAATAGTTTTGTTTCTGTTTTTTCAAAGAAGAGTTAAAATATTAAGATAGAAAGTAGTAGCTGATAGAAATACATCAGCTGTACTCATTCCTATTGAGGATGACTTTTGAGCAGCCTTCTGGTTTGAAAATAAGAACTGCTTCTTCAATTTATTTATTCTTTTTTCATAGCTGTGGATAATTTCCATCATTTCCTTTAGTTTCATGTGTAGTAAATCCGTGGATTAATAGATTCATAGGTTTTGAGAATCAGAAGGGACCTCATAGATCATCGGGTCCAACCCCCTGCACCAGGCAGAAAAGAGCGCTGGGGTTACCAGCCAGATGCCTGTCTAGTCTCCTCCTGAATACCACCAAGGTAGGGGAAAGCACCACCTCCCTTGGAAGCCCATTCCATATTTTGGCAACCCTCACCGTAAAGAATTTCTTCCTTATGTCCAATCTAAATCTATTCTCTTTCAGTGTGTGGTCATTATTTCTGGTAACCCCAAGGGGCGCTCTGGTAAACAGAGTGTCCCCTATTCCCTGCTGCCCTCCCCCCCAGTGAGTTTGTAGGCAGCCACAAGACTGCCTCTCAGACTTCTCTTGCAGAGGCTGAAGAGATTCAGATCTCTCAGTCTGTCTTCATAGGGTCTTACCTGCAGGCCCTCAACCATATGAGTAGCCCTTCTCTGAACCTGCTCAAGGTTATCCACGTCCCTCTTGAAGTGCGGCACCCAAAACTGGACACAGTACTCCATATAATACCAAATGTTATGGATATTGCATGCTAAAAGTCCTTATCATGATAGCGTCATTAATTTAATGGTATCAGTTTCAGAAAAAATAAATGAAGGAAATATATCCAGGTCAAACCTAGGCTCTGAGTACTGGATGGGGAGCATCAGTGTAATGAGAACAGAGTTACTAATAGTCCACATAGACTTTATTCTTGCTGCACTTTCAAACCATGTACATGGAACCTAAATTCTTTTAGTTGGCAATATTCACTGGGGTTGTAGCTGCATCCAGCTCCCTTGCCCATGAAGCCAGGGGCCTGAAGGGAGCACCAGGCCCAAACCACCCACTATTCCTTCTAATTTTCTGACATTGAATAAAAAATAAATATTAAAACAAATATGGATTGGCTGAGCCAGAATTGTATTTTACTGCTATTTAAACACAATTCTTTTTGGCATAGTATGGCTAGAACCTTAAGTATTGTAGTAAGATCAATTATTTACTCTGGCAGGCTCATGGGAGAGGACATTGTGACCCCCCTGTGACTCCCCATGAGCCTGCCATGTGACCGGACTTATACAGCATTGCATGCATACCCGGGTGATTCTTTTCTGCCCCAGAGCCTACACAGCCACAGTGGAGCCCATGCTCAGAAGAGAAGCACAGGATGAGTGTAGCTGTGCAGATGGAAATAGAATCCAAAGTTTGCATAATTGCCAAAAATTGCAGTTACGTGGCTGCAGGGTGGAAAAAGGGAGAAAGCTATCTTCAGGATTCAAATTTAATTTTGTTTTTAAATTTGAAAATGTGTATGAGAGTTTTAAGTTTTAAAAGCTGGGAAATAAAAGCAAAATGGGATGAAGAAACACTTATAATTCTGAAGGCGAGGTTGAGAGTGGGAAAAGAATACTTACGCCATTTGCAGCCTTTGGTGGCTTGGAATTGTATCCTTACCAATTCATGTACTGGTGTGACTTTATCTTTTGTTTTGCTTCTGGGTATTTTTACAGCTACCGTGTCATTTTAAGCCAGGCTTGGTAAGAGATCTGTATTAAATAGCCCTAGTGGGTTCTTTGCATACTTTTGCAAATCATTATTGCTTTGACCTATTCTAATAGCAAGCACCCGCCCCTCTGCAAACATTCTTTGATCTAAGAGTACTCTAGAGCCGTATGCTTTAGATGTTACTTTCATGATTTAATTTTTATGGTGGCTTTTATTATTAAGGTGAGTTTTTTTGTCTATCAGGAAATGTAACCCACTTAACTCTCTCTCAGTGCTTAGAATTTTCAAATTTTGAAGACTCCATCCTGTGCCAGCTTTTCTGTTGCCCTTATTGGGACTGTTCCTCTGATATCTTACATCTTCTGTAATAATTTACATCACTCTAAAGTGAGCATAATATTCTTACTAAGATAGGATGGTTCTGCCTTATATCTACTTTGTTTGTATTACTATCGTGGACTTCATGAGGCCCATTCTTTCTAGTGAATCTCCACATAGTAACTTCTGGAAGTTTTAAGTACCCATGAATCAAATATCTATTATCATAACTTACCTTTGGAAGAAAAGCTGCTTCCATTTTTCTTTTTTTTCCCCAGCGGTTATTTATGATGCTGTAACTCCACTCACTGGGTGCATCTACATGTGCTATTAAGGTGAAGCAATAAACTGTGGCACATACTGTGCCAAAATTTATTGCTCCCAGGAATCATGTTTACAGGTGTGCCCAGGACCACAGCACATTGAGCTGGGTCGGAGCAGCCCCAGCTGATGGAGGGCCCGAGAAGAGTCAGCCTGCCAGTCCAGGGAT
>NW_005842120.1:1951654-1973298 GCF_000455745.1 Alligator sinensis | reverse complement strand
GGCGGGCTGCGGGGTTGAGGGCTGGGGCACTAGCCAGCAGGCAGCCCCCACACTGAAGCACCCTCATGCTCCAGCCAGCCCCATCAATATGTACACATGCGTTGCTGCAAAGTAAAGAACAAGTCTTGCGGCAGAGTAGTTTACTACTAATAGTACTGCTTGTGTAAACGGTGATGTTTTACTATGGAGCTAATTAGGCAACTGCACAGTAAATGTCTCATGTAGACTTGCCCACTGTCTCCAGAGTTGAGTTGTCATTTAGCATTCATTTATCCTTTACACTTCGTTATTCCACTTTCTTTTAAAAAAATAATGCAAATCGCTACGGAAGCAATAGCTGACCACAGCCAGAATGAAACTTCCCTCTCAGTGTACTGTAAATATAAAGGAGGCCTAGTTCTTACCTAAGAGCAGTTACAGCTGTAGCGTTCCAGTGGGGAGAATTCCTTGAAGTCAAATGCTGGAAGCCATGATGTAGCACTGAGGATTTATTATTAAAATTTACTTGTAATTCTTCTCAATTTCCCTGTTACTATCCTAATTCATATGACAAACTAGCTTCTTGTTGAATAATCCTCCTATTTTGTTATTGTGCAGATTACTCTGCACAGATGTTGAGATGCTCCAAGCCAGTCTATACATGTCTTACAGTTCTGCACCCTCAAGAGTGTTAAAAACACTTCTGCTGGTGTAATTGAGGGCAGAATCTGACTTTCAGAACACTTCCATACTGGTGATAGTGTGTAGAAGGGGAAAAAGGCTAGTTTGAGTTTAAGATCTCATGGAGAGATTTCAGGGCTGCTTGTTTTTTTATTGCAATATGACTAGCTGTTCCTGAGGGCATTGAGAGGTCAGAAATCCCACCAGGCATCCTCCTTGGTATTTGCTGCTGTTGTTTGTTGAGGGTATTTTCATTTTTGTTTTTAAATCTTAACTGTTCTAATGACTGACGTGCCATATGCCTGTGTGCTGAAACATGCATAGTTAGTACTCTTATTGTGTTTTCACTTACTATCGTGTGAGAACTATCAAAGAATTACTGTGGCAAGTATTAAAAAAATACCAGCCTGCTGCTACAAATAATGAAATCCTTTAAATAAATATGTGCAAAAATCATTAATCCCTTTTGAATGAACACCAAGCTCTTCCTTTAAGTGAAACTGCTTCAGCTCCTGTTGAAGGGTTCAGTTGGTATATGAATAGGCTGTACAAATGTGATCCTGATTCTGCTGTTAGATCCAAGCATATAGACCCTTGGGCCCATGCAGGGACCCTACTAATGCTTATTGGCTCTTCACAGGAGCAGGAATTTGTCTGTATGATTCTGATTGCAGGCAAGGGTTTATGTCTACTGCTTACGATTTTCATGCAAGTGTGTTTTCTTAAATGAAAATAGTCTAAATCCAGTACAGTCAGGTTTTAGCAGCAACAGCAGGGGCATCATAACATTTCCCAATATGATTTTGACTAGAAGGGAATGGATATTTTTACTATAGGTCTTTCAAAATTGGTAGTTGTGAGTGAAAACTCAAAACAGTGCATTTTCCTGTATGTGTTTAGTCTTCTCTGTGTGCATCATAGTCTCTGGGCCTTTCCTGTTACCAGGGTTTTTTTTTTCCTTTTTAATATAAAAGGAGTCATGCAGTCTCATTTTTGTTTTCCTTCTTAGTGAATTTGGCCACTGGCAAGAATTAGAATTTGAATGCAAAGACAGTATTTACAATTACAATAGGTTTTAGATTGTGGCGGAAATACTAGCAGTATAAGAAAGAGGACTCAGAAAATGGCAAGCTGTAACAAACTTGCTTTTTTCCCTTTTGTAATATACTGCATAAATTAAGGTCCCTGGCAAGCCACCCACAAGGAATATAGTGCCTATTGGATTTTGATTGTACTTTGTACACACTGTACAAGAAATTCACTAGATTGTCTCCACCTAGTGGCCTAATGTACTTAGGAGGAAAGCCTCAATGAGATTTGACCCTTTTGACAATCTGTAGGAAAGCAGAGAGCGCAGAGACTGACACACGCAGAAGCAGTTATCATATCAATCAGTATGTAGTGCAGAAGAGTGCGTTGTAAGTAGAAGTTAACCTAAAAAATGTGTGTTATAAAAATCTTATATGTATTAAGGTTCCAGAGATCTCTCTTGGAAGGAAACGCATTTAAAATAATTTTCAGTGAGTACTTTTATTTAGGGCAAGCATGTGACATGTTTGTGGCAGTTCAGAGAAGTAAGATG
This sequence comes from Alligator sinensis, assembly GCF_000455745.1. Lineage (NCBI taxonomy): Eukaryota > Metazoa > Chordata > Crocodylia > Alligatoridae > Alligator > Alligator sinensis. The sequence goes on along the minus strand of NW_005842120.1, from coordinate 1,971,056 downwards.
GCACCCTTGTTGTTAGGCCAGCTGCCTGAACCCCCTCAGGAAGGGATGGAGGCACCAGCTGCCTTTAGACTGCTTTTTTACTTTTCTTTTTTTTCCCCCACCCCTCTGCACACGAGTGGAAAGGAAGGGGAATGGATAGGGCCTTGACTTCCTGATGCAGTGGAATACTTACCGCAGCTGACTGTATACATTGTGTTGCATGTAAAGCACAGAACTATTATGCTGAACTTATATTCTCATCGTTCCTTTACCATCTCAGGATATTTGATTAAAAATATGGTAGACTTTCTCAGAGTTGCAGTCTTCACTGCCTGTGTTCTCTTGACTGAGGCAGAAACCACCAGAGTAGCACCCAGGGAGCAGAGAAGTAGAGATCAAGCTACTAAGATCTAAGACTAACATTGGGCTCTTTGTTTCTTTGCAGGCTAATTTATACTCTGCAATCTCAGTATTTTACATAGAGTTGCACTGGTGGAGATGTGGGCAGGTGGGGTCATCAGAAATTTTCTAAAGTGGCGATAAAATATAGAGAAGAAAGAATCCAGTTTGATTTTAAGATCGCAGGGTAAACTTGAAAAACTGCTAGTTTTACTTTCTCTCCTTCTCCCTCTCCCTCTCTCTCTCTTTCAGATTCATCCTGAGATTTTAAATTGTATGTATACAAATAAATAAGTATACATTATTTTTTAAATATTCCTACTGAAAGGTGCAGAGAGGCACAGCTTGTGACTGAAGCAAGAACTAGTAGTTAGGATATTTCACATCTATTTTTGGATCTGTGAGGGCCCTATCATATCTTGTAGCTATATCCAGATATAGTCATGAAAGACTCCTCCCATACATTATTCTGGGACATCAGCATTTTCCACATCTGAATCTTTCTTTCATTCTTGATGCTGTGCTTTTCTTCCAGCTGGAAAGGAGACTGCTTCAGAATAATTAATAATACTGTCCTGTGTATCCTCCAGGTAGGATATTACTACCTGAAGTGAGAAATGGATGCTTACACAAAATCAAAGTATTGCATTTGTTGTACAGTCTAAATTTTCATTTGCACAGAAAGAGTGAGAGGAAGCCCAAATATTCTGAATCATTGAGTTCCACTGTTGCTGCAGGCAGCTTTCTGTCTTGCAGGTGATTTTTCCCCTTTCTTTTAGTGAGGAGAAAGCTTGGCTCATAATAAAGATGATAAAGGTTTAATTAAAGCAGACCTAAAAGTTGCCTCTATAATGGTATTTGTATTTTATAAGACTTCTTTAAAATGCAGATCATTTTGTGTTAAGAGTTGAAACATATATTGTCTTCAGCTTTTTAATATAAAATCTAGCAGTTAATTAAGGATGCAGTTAATCTAATTTGATTTTTATCTTTTTTGATTTTTTACAGTTGGACAAAGAGAACCTACAAATGTGATTCTAAAAGAAGAGATAGCTGAAAATATGGAGACTACCCAATCAGAAGCAACTGATAAAGATGACAAAGATGGTGTGAAAGAAGATCAGATGGATGCTCAAGATGCTACGGAACAGTTACCATCACCAGATGAAAAAGTAGAAGAGATGGAACAATCCAGTGAACCACAATCTAATGATGTTGGATTTAAAAAGGTTTTTAAATTTGTTGGATTCAAATTTACTGTTAAAAAGGATAAGACTGAAAAATCTGAACCTGTTCAGCTACTGACTGTAAAAAAAGAAGACCTAGTGTCTGCAGATGGAGCAGGAGATCATAAAGAAGTCCAGCTAGAAGAGGTGGAAGAAGCAACACAAAGTGAAGTAACTCATCCTGTAGAAAAGATTGAAGAAACAACTGAGAGTGAGGAGAGGAAAGATGAGTCTCCTCCTGAAAAGCTGGCAGAAAGTCCAAGTGAGGAAGCAGAAGGGAGCAAAGTGGCAGAAGTTAAAAAAGATCCTAGCAAGTCACCAGAGTCTCCAACTGCATTAGTTAACGAAACCTCATCACCACTAAGGAAATTCTTTACACAAGGTTGGGCAGGGTTTAGGAAAAAGACAAGTTTCAGGAAGCCTAAAGATGATGAACAGCAGTCTCCTGAGAACGAAAAAAACGAGCAAGAAAAGGACGGGGCAGAAATTGCAGTAGAACCAATTGAGAAAGAGAAAATTGAGGAAGAAAAGCAAGAACAAGACAATGAGGTAGTAGAGATCCCTACAGAAACAAGTGAGAGAGAGAAAACAGAGAAAGAAAAACAGGACCAAGGAAAGGATGTCACAGATGTCCCACTACAAGCAAGTGAGAAAGAAAAAACTGATAAAGAAGAGCAAGAGCAGACAGTAGCAGAGATCCCCACAGAAGTGAGTGAAAAGGAGAAGAGAAGTAAGAAAGATGTGCAAGAGCAAGAAAGAGATGTTGCAGAGACCCCAGAAGAAACAACATTGAAAGAAGTTACTGTTCTTTCTGAACAGCCAGTTCTACAGGAGACCACTGTAAGTGTCAACAAGGAATCTGAGGGATCTTTTGAAGAAAAAATAGAACAAGTGAAAGAATATAAAATAGCCCTAGAGGAGAAAACTGAATTATATTCTGAGGAGAAATCTGAACTAGAGGCTCCATTGTCAACTGAAGTCTTTGCTGAAAAATCTGAAGGAAAAATGCAAGAAAAATCTGAGCCAGTAGCTCCATTGGCAATGGAAGTTTTTGATGAGAAGGTAGAGACAATGGTAGAAGCTTGTGTTAGTACTGTAGAAGAGAAAGTGATTAAAGCACATGAGGCGGAACTAGCCCTTGATTTATCTGCAGCTGAACAGAGGCCCTCCTCAGTTCCTGAGCAGTCATTTGAAGGAGATACTGACCTAAAGAAAGTCCAACCAACTGATGAAGTTCTAAAGGACAAAGAAACAGTCTGCAAAATAGAGAATGATCTCATCAAACAAACAGAACCAGTCTCTGAAGATGTAGCTGTATGTAAGCCACCAGAAGGTATTACAAATGAGGTTGAAATGTTGTCATCACAAGAGAGAGCCAAAGTCCAAGGCAGCCCATTAAAGAAACTGTTTACAGGTACTGGCTTAAAGAAGCTTTCTGGAAAGAAGCATAAAGGAAAAAGAGAAGAAACTAAGTTGGGAGAACCAGCAGCTCAAATTCAGCATCTGTCTGATTCTCTAGAAAGCCCAGATGAGCCAAAAGCAGAGAGCTCAGCCTCTTCCCCTGAAGAGTCAACTGAGATTCCGTCCGTTGAAAAAGACATCAATGCAATCCGGGCAAGTGAAAATGAAGAAGGAATAATTTTAGACACAGAGCGGAAGAGAGAAAATGTTACTCCATGGGCATCATTTAAAAAGATGGTGACTCCAAAGAAACGTATAAGGAGGCCTTCCGAAAGTGACAAAGAAGAAGAAATAGATAAAGGAAAAACTGCCACCCTTTCTTCTACTAAAAGTGAAAATCAGGAAGAAGCTAAAGAAAACAGTGAGGACCTGAAGTTAGAAAAAAACACAGAAGACCCAAAACGTAAAGTCGATACTTCAGTATCATGGGAGGCCTTCATTTGTGTAGGATCCTCTAAGAAAAGAGCTAGAAAATCATCATCATCTGATGAGGAAGTAGGACAGAAGCCTGCTCAAGAAGGCCAAAAAATAGACGAAAGTGGAGAAAACAAAGACACCGCAGCAGACACCATGCTTACCAGTTCACAGGAAAGCGATCACGGGCATGGAGGTTCCTCAGCAGAAGAAACTGGAAGTCCATCCGAAGGTGAGGGTTTCTCAACATGGGAATCGTTTAAAAGATTAGTCACTCCGAGAAGAAAGTCCAAAACTAAAATGGAGGATAAAAATGAAGAACCTGTCACTGCTGCTAGCATAGAACATTCTACTTCTGATGGGGAGCCTGGAAAGGAAGAGTCTTGGGTCTCATTTAGAAAATTAATGCCTGGCCGAAGGAAGAAAAAGTCAGACGGAAAACTAGAACAAGCTCGTGTTGATGAAGTTGGAGAAATATTAGCAGAAACTGCAGAGGAAGACTCTGATGTTCCAGCCGTTGTTCCTTTGTCGGAATATGAAGCAGCTGAACGAGAAAAAATTGAAGCCCAAATGGCAGTCCAAGCTGAAGCAGCACAGGAGGGAACTTTAGAGGAAGAAAAAGCTGAAAAATTACAAGATGCCTTAGAAACTGACCAATCCAATGAAGGACTTGTTCATGCAGTTACTGTGACAGTTGTGGAGGGGGAAAGAGCAGTTACCAGTATTGAAGAAAGATCACCATCCTGGATATCTGCTGCGGTGACAGAAACTATTGAACAGGTGAAAGAAGAAGAAAAACCAGCTGAGCAGATATCTGAAGCAGAAGTCATTGTAGAGGAAACAGTAGTGGTTACTAAAACTTTGCCTGAGATGAGAAAGGACACAAGTGATGATACTCTAATGAGTGAGTTGGAGTTGACTTCAGAAGCTGTTACAGCTCGGGAAGAAGCAACAGAAGTTTCCTGTGCTGAAGAAGCAACAGAAGTGTCTCTTGCTGAGGAGACAACCGAGATGGTGTCAGCAGTCTCACAGTTACCTGAAACTCCAGATACTACTGAAGAAGTTACACCTGTGCAAGAGGTAGATGGCACCGAGCAAAATTTGGAAGAATTAAACAAACACACACGAGAAATTCTTGAGGAAGTTGCAGAAAGAGTTAAGCTGTCAGATGAAGCACAGGTGATTAGTGAAGAAACTGTGATAGAAGTAGTCACTCAGACTGCACAGGAGATTGGATTAGAAATAGAAGATGAAGCTAAGGAGATAACACTCATATCCCAAGAAACTGTGCTTGTTGAATGGTCAGTAAAGGAACAGGAATTTGGAGGAGGTGACATCCAACCGGAAAGAGAAGCAACTATTCAAGAAAAAAATGAAATGGAAGAAAATGCTCTGGAGGAAGTGGCTGAGATAAGTGAAACATGCGCTGTGATGAGGGAACATACAGGAGAAACCACAAGTCTTGATATACTGACTGATGAAAGTCAAAGGCAAGCACCTGACCATGCAACTGTAGAAAGACATGAAGAAATGTCTGAAGAGGTGAGAACACCAGAGACATCAGACTCCAGAGAAAGAGAATTTTATAGTAGCGTCACAATAACTCCCAAGGCAGAGCTTGAGGTTGAAGCTGAGTATGTTACTGCAGTAAAACAACATATTGCAAAGGAAGAAGAAAAACTGAATTTAACAGACCTGCCTACAGGTGAGACTGCAGATGAAGGTGATCCGAAAGTGGATGAAGCAAAGGTTGAGTTGTCTGAGGAACTTAAGCAAGTAGTAGACATCAAGACTAGCTTGGAACCAGAGTGCAGCCAAGTACCTGTATCAGCAGTCCCTATGCTAAGTGATATAACTGCGGCTGCTGTTCAGTGTGGGAGGGAAGATGCGACACCCACCTTGGAATCAAAAGGAAGAGAGGAAACTGTAGCGGAGGCCCTCGTGCAGGGTGAAGTGATTGAGGCTCCTATGAAGAAAGAGGAGGAAGATTCCTTGTTTACTGTAGAATCAAAAAGCACAGGAGTAATTACAACACAGCTCCATATGCAGAGTGAAGTAACTGAGGTCCCTGAGCAGAGTGAATTGGAAGATGCCAGAGCTACTGTAGAAACAACACACATGGTGGAAACTTCTCCTGAAGCTTCTTTGCAGAGGGAAGTGACTGAGGTCCCTGAGCAGAGTGAATTGGAAGATACCAGATCTACTGTGGAAACAACACACCTGGCAGAAACTTCTCCTGAAGCTTCTGTGCAGAGTGAAGTGACTGAGGATCCTTTGAAGAAAGAGGTGGCAGAGACTGTGCTTACTGTAGAATCAGAGCACATAGAAGCGGTTGTGACAGATGTCTCCCTGCAGAGGGAAGTCCCTGCGCAGAGTGAGGTGGAAGATCCTTTCCTTACTGTGGAAACAAAACATACCAAAACAATTGTAACGGACATCCCCACGCAGACTGAAAGAGCTGAGACTGCGATGCAGAGTGAGGTAGAAGATTCTTTTCCTGCCTCAGAATCAAAATATTCAGAAACAATTGCAACTGAGGCCACTATGCAGACGGAGGCGGATAATGCCATGCCTCCTTTAGAAACAAAATGCCCAGAAAAAATAGAAACTGAGTCTGTTTTGCAGAGCAAGGTGGAAGATGCTGTGCCTACCTTAGAATCAAAATGCACAGAAGGAATCACAGCTGGGGATTCTGTGCAGAGTGAGGTACCTGAAGTCCCTGTGGATAGAGAGAGACACAATGCTTTAGGATCAAAATGCAGCGAAGCAGTTGTAACTGAGGCCTCTGTTCAGGGAGACATATTTCCTAAAGAAGTGCCAGTTTATGGAAAGAGAGAAAAAGAGCATGTGGAAGCAAAACAAATGCTTTTACATACAACGAGTTCAAAGGACTGTGAGACTAAGAAAATTGAATCTGAGCAAATGTTGAAAATGGAAAAAGATTTCCATGATTCTGGAAAATTGGAAATTGCACATGGTGATACAGTTTATTCAGTGCAGCAAGAAGTAGTTGAGCCCCAGGAAGATATGGGCTCAGCCATTCCTGAAGTTGAAAGCTCTGAAGCGCAAAAAGCATCTATGCCGGTAACAGCTGCCTCAGTTGAAGAGCTTGTAATTTCTGAAACGGTAATGCTAATGGAAACCACAGATGAAACTGTACAGGCTGTAGCATCAGTACCTGAAAAACTGACTTCTGAAATAGTACTAGATAAAAGCCCTTCTCTAACCCACATGGAATGTGAAAAATTTGATGGTCAGTTTGTGACTATAGAATCTCAAAGTACAAAAATTGTATTAAAGATCATTCAGACTGCTGTTGACAAACTTGAGAGGACAGAAAAGCCAATGGCTGTAAGCATCATGTCTGAATCACAGCAGCAGACAGAGTCAACAGACAGAAGCCAAGAAGGTATAAATGTATCTGAAATACAGAAATGTGTTCTGGCCGATCAGCAACTTGCAAAAGGTGAAGAGACAGGAGTGAGCAAAGAACACGAGATCCAGCAACCATCTACAAAGGAAAAAGCTACTCTAGAGCGAACAACAGATGTGCCAGTCACTGCTGATACATCTAAAGAGAGAGGCGGTCAGGATTCAGTAGAAATTGCAGCCATCCCTGAAGCGGTTTTAAGTGAAAGTTCAGGCTATCAAAAGCCAATAGTAGAAATTAGTGTTTCAGAAGACTTCACCAAAAAGTCCCTTGATACAGACCAATCAGAGCTGAAGAAAATAGAAGTTAAACAGACAGTGGAAATCCAGTGTATACGCCAGCAAATGCACATAGAAAGGGAGGAAGAACATCATAGCCAGTCAGTGGAAGATGTGGTGATGCACGTGGAAGAAGATGTAAATAGTCAAGACCCCACATCTCATTACCCTGAAATGAATCAAAGTCAGAGCTCATTGGCTTTGACTGACTGACAGGCCTAATGTAAGTAGCATTTTCAGAAGAATTTACTTCTGTCACTGCAGTGTGTTATTGATGTGATGCTGTTGTGTCTTTTGCTAGCACCAAAAATCTTATTAAACAGATCAGGAACAACTTTTTCAAACTTCTTCTTGCCTACTTTAGATGATTTAAATCCATGTCTAGGCATTCAGAATAAGTAACCTGGATGGTTCCTCCCTCCCCCCCCCCCAAAGTTGCCCAGTACTTACAGCCTCCATTGGCACAAGGGAAATTAGGAGAGTTCTGTCCTTTAGAAAATCACTCTACTATTTTTATTTGGTAGAAGCATATTGTTTGAATGAGATGTAAAAAAGTTGGCTAACACAGGTGTACTAGTCTATTTTGTGGGTAATTATACACCATTTACCTACTGTATTATTCTTCCCCTTCTGTCCTGCATCAAGGCCACAGAGAGAGCTGTGGACACACAGCATCTTTGAAAATAAGACCACTTGTTACGTGCAGTGCAGCACTATTCTTCTTTGCTAAAAACAGTGAGATGCTGTCTATCTTCTCCCTGTGTTGGGGGAGCAACACTGTTCTACTCCTCCTCCAGGATGGTCCCACCTCTTGTTTTATCTCCCTTTAACCCTCAATCAAATAGGAGCCACTTTAGCAACAAATCAAGGGTAATAAATAGTATGTCATCAAATCGCTTCATCATCTTGCAAGCTAGGCAGGTTGAGTTTCATCTGTTTAATTCCTGGATAGGAGGCCACACAGAAAATTCAGTTGCTGCAGCCGTTGGATGCTGAGTATCATTTTGTTCAGGCCAGGATGTCAGAGTGATGAGGAGTTCCTGATCAGAAGGAATCCTGGTTTTCCCTGATAAAAAATTGTAAATTCTCTGATTTAAACCCCCAAAATCCGTAATTAAAATGAAACACCACTATATATCTATATATATATATCTATATATATATATCTATATATATATGAGGTATCAATTGAACACAATGTTTTATTGATATATTTACACTTTTAAAGCATTTTGGAAGCCTACCAGTGCCTCAACCACTACAATAAATTCTGAATACCTATAAATTTTGCCATTTGATTTTCGGTTTTTTATCATGGAAAATCAGAGTCCCCCCTGTCCCCTTAGCTCACAGAGCACAGATCCAGGCCCCTCACTTCCAAGCCACAGTCCCCCAGCCCTGCTGGTGCCCCCAGTCCCCACTCACAGCTCCCTGGCCCTGCTGGTACCCCTCACTTCCCCCACACTCCTCCCAGCCCTGCTGGTGCCTCTTGCCCCCCACCCACAGCATCCTGCCCACCCCCCAACCCTGCTGGAGGGCCCCCCAGCTGCCAGGGCTAACTAGGTTGGGGACCCAGGTCCACAGCCCCCCACCCCCCGCAGCAGCACCTGAGCCCTGGCTGCCACCTGCGGGAGGTGGCGCTGCTACAGCAAAGCAGTGTGTGAAGCCCGGCTTCCCCTTCTCCCCACTTCCACCGTGGGCAGCACAGCTGGAGTGCGGAGCCTGTGGGGAGGACGGGGTCAGGCTGCCCCCTGCGGGCTTGGGCAGGAGGGTTGGGGCCAGCTCCCTGCTGCTGCACGCAGTCCCAGAGGGGGTAGGTGAGACCTGTGCCCCCCAGATCTGTGCGCAGGGCACATCAATATCTGTACCTCAGTGCAGGAATAAGTTTAAAAGTTATGCAGACACTTCCTGCATAAAGCTACAGTCAGTGCCAGCTGTTCGGCTTTTGTAAGCAAACTGAATAGAATACATCAGTGCAAATTTATGAGGGGAAAATATATCATGTGTAAGAGGGCACTCCAGATATGGGATTTTGTTAAGGCTGTTATAAAATGTGGGAGAGAAAAAAGTAATTGACATTTACATTCTAAATAATACTTTGACAGTGTTCTTAAATAATCCAGCTATATTCCTGAGTATCTGTCTAGTCTTTTGGACAATTGAGGCAACAAACTAGGGAAACTGAAACACAGTCTTGGGAATCCTAGACTTGTTAGCTGTATATTTTTTTTCTTTTGTCCATTTTAAGAAGCCTACAAACAAAGAAATGTGTTGGTTAGATCTGTGGAAACGGAGATTTTTTCCACCAAACATTAAGTCACTTGGACATTTCCAAAATGTGATGTTCATCAGATGGTTGTTTTGTTGTGTTTTTCTTTTATTTTTTGCCATCTTCATAGGAATGGAAGGGAAGGGAGAGCTTAAAAAATTCCAAGTCCAGGTCTTAGATACAACACAAAGTTGATACTTTACATTTGAGATTTAAGTTATTTAGATTTAAAATAGTAATGATTCCTCTCCATAGGAGAGCTTAAAATAGGCTGTCAAATGACTTCTGGAGATTTAAACTTGTTTTATTGATTTAAAATTTCTAGCCATTCTAGTAAAACATTTTTCCATGCTGTCACAAACTTCAGAGCATAAAACCACCACAAAGTTAGATTATCAATGAAGAAAAGAGAATGTTTATCAACATTGGATGTTTAGCAACACTGAAGTTTATCAAGCTATTTTAAAAATGAAAATAAGATGAAAAGAGTGGTGGTGACCACACTTGGAAAATTCTTCTAACTTTGTTTTGGTTTTGGGGGTTTTTTTGCCAAAAACTAGATTGAGAACAGAGGAAGGAAAACATTCCCTACTACTGGGCTTATGTATACCATATAGAGTGTGTTTTCACGTTCTATGGCACGTGGATGCTTGTTTCCTGTGAATCTTGGATGTGCAGCAGATCATTCCATATTTGAAAATTCCTAAACTTATATTGTTTTATTTTTTTTAACTTGTGTTCTTGAAAAATAATGTATGCTTTAAACATAGATATATATCTGCAAGATTTTAAAACAAAGTTTTTTGAGAATCCTAATGGGATGTGCGCAGGGCCGTCCCTAGGGAGGTGCGAATCTAGGTGACCGCCCTGGGCCCCCGCGGAGTTGGGCGGAGCGGCCGTGGCCCCTTCTGCAGGGCCTGCCTAGTGCTAGTGATTCCACGCCACTGCCGGCTTTGCGTCTGGCCACTTGCCACCCCCTGCCCCCCTGTCGCCACTGCTGGCCTCTTTGTGTCCAGACCCCACACAGGCTGATTTGCCCTGGGCCCCGCCATCTGCTAGGGTTGTCTCTGGATGTGAGTGTTGCTGTGTAATACAACCTGCAATAACTGTCAGATTTTCTCAACATTTTGAGATTTCAAGCAAATTTTCTGAATTAATATAAGCGCGTTCTTAGTTGAGGGATATAACAGGTACAGGCCCCTTTTGCCTTGGTCATTTATCTTGCTTGTTAACTGAATTGATGAGGTGCCTCCTTAACACTTCTCCAGAAAACCTGCCCCAAAATTTCCATTGTTTAAGGAAAGTTCGGGAAAGTGAGTAAGTTGAAACTAATAAGGCTTTATTAACATTTTTGTTCTTTTATTTCAGCTGTACTTTTACATATTTGCATTGCATTTGGAGAGACTAAGCTGTGAAGATGACATTAGCCAAAAGTAAAACCTGCTTTCTGAACTTGAAGACCAATGTTTTTGAACTGGGAAAATAGACCGTCAATCTCTGATGTCATTCTAGAGAGCAACTGACAATCCTGAGACAGGATCAGGAGCTTGAGCCACCACCTTTTACTCTCGGATGCTAACACTTAACTCTTTTCAAGACTTGTCTTTTTGTTTGGGAAAAAAATACAAAAATTGTGACAATTTCTGTCTGACTGACTTCCATAGCCTAACCTGAAAAGGAAGCTGGTAATGCCTAGTTTCTGTTCCACATTTTCCTCTTCTAACAAGCTTCCAAAACTGAAGTGTAATTCTTTGCATATTTATATGTATATCTTAAACTTAGTTTGACTTTAACATATTTTTCTCTACCTTAGCGTTAAATACAATATGATGTACACTTGCATTACACAACGAATGAGACGCTAAGTGCATGTGACCATGGTGAAGCACTGTGAGTGAACTATGGCAGGCCACAAATCATCTGTGTGAATTTCCACTTAATATACACTCATGCTGTAGTCAAAAGGTGTGACTAGAGCTAATGCAGACATACCTGGGCTGGCTTTATACTAACAAACACAGGCATTGTTAACAGTCTTGCCATGGCAGCAAGTGGCTCAAAGATCACAAAATGCACCCCATGCCCTGGGTGAATTCTTAGGCTGCCATGTCTACCCTGCTATACATTCCTGAGCTTGCTCATTTTATAGCTAGGTTAGGTATATCTGTGTGAGCAGTCTTCCAATGGCAATGGTGACATACATTTAAAGGATGTAAGAATGGATATTTAAGGCAATACATTGGTAGCTGTTCTTGCTTCCATTAAAGAACATTTGTGGTCAAAAGGTACAAATTCCTATTTGGAAACCTGCTGATGTAAGTTATTAAGCAGAAATTAATTTTGAATTATCTCCTCTAAGTACCGGGAGTGAGTGCACTATAATTGTATTGTATTGAAAACATTTAAAGTTTGCTTTTTTGCAATGTAATAGTTCTAAGAACACCTAGTCCATAACAATTCTATGCTTATCATAACATTTCAAACTGTTCACCAACCCTAAAATGGCCCTCATTTGCTCTGCTTAAATCTGAGACAAAATATTGAAATGTTTTAATGTTGTAAAGAAAGGATCAACTTACTTATTTTTTTTTGCATTCTAATGCTACCCTGTGTCCTGGACCACATAAATGCTGTGAAATGAGACTTGTTCTGTAACAAAAAAGGTTTGGTAGATACTAGATTATGCCCACTTTATATTTTTGCCCACTTCTTTTCAGAGCAGTGTGTTTCCTAATGCTCATGTGCATTTAGTAAATTGTGATTTCTGGGAGTGATTTAAATGAAGTCTTTGCTTATACTTCTGTTTGTTTCAAGACTTAATAGACCTCCAACACAATATTCCTCATTGCCAGGTACAGTAAACTCTCCGGTAACTGGCACCTTACAAGCCGGCATGTTCTGTTAACCGGCACGCCAGCCTGTAAGGAAAAGTGAAATCGGAAGTGCTCACTGTGGCACTTCTGATTTCTCCGAGCCCGCATAGCCCGAGTCAAAGCAGCCTGAGCTGCTGAGCCCCCACATCCTGGGGGCATAGCAGGCTGTGCAGGGCCCACAGGGCCCATGGGAGTGTTGGCGATGCTGTGGGCGGGGCGACGATGCTGCGGGAGGGGCGGAAGAAGCAGCGGCCCCAACAGGCAAGGACGCCTGTTCGGGCCACTCAGTTAACTGGCATATTTTGTTATCTGGCATCCCCCATTCCCGGGGGATGCCAGATAACAGAGCTTTTACTGTAAAAAGTTACAAGTATAGATCAGCACAGTCACTAAACAGGCCTGGCTTGAAATATTAAATAATTGAACAATAATTAACTGTTGAAAGCATTCTGTACTTGACCTTCTAGGTACTGAATATGCATAGTGGGCAAGTCCATACACTTTTTGTTCTGATTTCTAAAATGTTATACTTTGCACTTTGTAAACTTCACGCCATTCAGGTTGAGCAAGATGTTAACCAGTAGCTTCACTGTCCTACCTGTATAGTAATTTATTTTAAAATGAGCTTTTTCAGTGTACCAAATGTTCTTGTTATGGCAGGTGCTTGCCTCTCCCAGGGGCTGCACGGTGAGCAAGCAAAATTTGACTCATTGCACTGGTGCAATTGCACCATCTGGTGGTGGTTTTCTGTAACTTTTATCTTATTACTCAGAAAAAAACTATTAGCCAACTAACTAATTCACTGCTTGCAAGTGGACATGGTGGGTGTCTCCTAAAATTTGTATAGAACCACATCTTGCACAACCTTTGCTAATATAAGATGCCTTGAGCCAGAAAGTTTTTATGCAACCATTTCATTCTATTGCCAAGGGAAGAACCTAAACATAGATTCTTGGTTTATGCAGATTACTGTGGAAAGTGCTCAAACAATCGCCACAAAGTATTGGAGTAGGACAGTATTGGTCATCAGGAGTTAGTAACACAAACTGTTAATCAGTGTCTGCAGTAGTCTCCATCTAAGTGGTCATAGTTGTTCTCTGAACATTTTGAGGGAGGTAGACTTTGTACTTTAAAAAGCAAAAATTATAATTTTTGTCATTTTTCCATATCTCACTTCATGGCTCCCTGCTGTTCTCCATGGAACAGAGCTTAAATTATTGAACCCATGAGCTAGTAGAATTAATTAATTTTATCTGCTTGCTTTTCTCTGAAAAAAAAAATCTGCCTTTTCCTTCCTGCTGAAGGTTTTAACCATGGTTTAATATTACTTGAAACCTAAACATGAAAGGCTGTCTGTGCTGAGATAGGAGCCGGTCTTTATTTCGTAACTTGTACCACAGACATGTGATGTTGCAGTAAAAAAGATCTAATTTTATATATCTTTATACTAACTCTAAAGAGCAACTAAATACTCAGAATCTTTCAATTCTTTTGATGAATTCCATCATAGTTAACAGAGTTCAATCATGCATGTGAGATTAGGGGCTCCATATAAATGTTTCTTCGAGAATATCTGATATTGGACTTTAAACAAATGTGTATCTACTCTCCATTATAAGGACTTTGACCTGCTACCACACCAGGGACATATACACATATATACATAATATGCAGATTTTAGAAAGAGGCACATGTCATTAATAGGCTGGATTCTGGAAAGACTCTTGAAAAGACAAGTCTTTTTACGTACGGAAAAGGTCAGCTATTCACTACAAAAAAACTGGCGGTCAGTGGCATGACTGGTCCATGACCTATATTAGCAGAGACATGATAACCAGAGTTCTCACAAGAGTGGCCAAATATAAAGACTTTTCTTACCTCACAGCAAAACGTATATGCATTTAAAATTGACTTCAAACGATCCTGACCATCTTTGTCCATGATTAGTGGCAGCTTTTTCCCTTGTCTTTGGATAATTCTGATAACAGCTGTTGGTTCTCGGAGGCTAGGTTGCTTGCATTAATTGTGCTCGTTATAACACCATGCAAATGTGAAATTGGTTTAAGTTTGTACAAACTGCATACCTATGTATGGCAAGCCATATTGCAATAACTGCAACAGGTAAAAGGAAATACTAGCATGACCTATGTAATCCTGATTCTAATGTTTGTAGTTCCAAAGCTGTTAATAATATGTAAAGTTAATTCTTGTCTAAGGCTCATTTAAGTGAAGCTAGCTTTATCAACATGTAAATTGTCTGTTGGTATGGGTTGAGAAGCAAGGGCTTAAATCTTGCTTGTTTTTTATATTAATCCAGGGCCTATGTAAGCAATGCAACAAAATGTAAACTGTATAACCCATGTTTCTTCTTGTAACTGACAGCTATAAAACATTGCACCTGAAGGTTTTCCTAACGGTGCAAGGAGTATATTTTCACACAGATACTACTTTGTTCCGGTGTATTGCTTTGGCCTCTGAAAAACTCAGTTGATGCTGCAACCTTTGGTTGTGCTTGAGCTCCAGGCTTGCAGCTTCTTCTAATGTATTGGGTTAAAAAGATTTTGATTTTCTATTTTGTGTTTTTAAGGTAGATTTACATTGACTGAATAAAATACAACCACAAGTTCGTTCTAATGTGTATATGTGTTTCAATTTTGCCATCCTTCTTGCTAATGTGGTCTCTGATTATTGATTCATCTCCAGATGGGAGACTCAGGTTTGCCTATTGACTGATTTAATGTTGCTTAACATCATCTCATTTCCTTTCGATGTAAATAGAAGGAAACATTGAATCTGTAAAAGATTTAATCTGTTGGCTATGTGTGTGCATGCACAAATGCAAATCTGTGAAAAATGTTGGTGTGTATAAGAAGTTGCATCTTAAAAAAAATTGCCTAGGTTGAATTCAAGATCAGTGACTGTATTTAGGGATCAGGAAAACCTGTAAAATAAATTTTGCACCTTACTAGTGTGACTGAAGTCAGGCAAAAATAAGGCAGCAATGTGATTAAAGCTCAGATTCATTAAATGAATTGGTAAAATCCTACGGCAGTGGTTTTCAACCCTTTTTCATTTGCGGACCCTTAAAACTTCCAAATGGAGGTGTGGGTTTGTAAGTGTGGGTATTCACATACTTTTGATTGATCATAGCCATCTTTTGCAGACCCCTTAGCCATAGTTTGCAGACCCCCAGTGGTCCACAGACCACAGGCTGAAAAAACTTGTCCCAAGGTATCTATCTTATTTCCAAAACAGATCCTCAAATCCATCCTGGCTGGTTTTTAACTCTAGAAGTACCTGACATTCTGTGCTAGGTACAGACATTCAAAAACCTTGAAGCAGAATTGATCTAGGTTATACAGTTTTCTGTCAGCAACTTAGTTTAGATTGGTAGTGAACAGAACACACATTCGCCCTTTGGTGGTGGGGGTAGGAATCTTAAACTGGGTTTCGCCATTTTTTAATCAGTCTGTGTGTGCCAAACTTCTGTTCTCTTATGGGCATTGACTGGTTTTCAATCACTTACACTGGAAAAAGTTTGTACCTGGCCCTGAAGTACAAACTTTTTTTAAAACTGTACTTTTAGGTATGCCCAGACACACCTAAATCTTGACAGGCCTGAATAATTCAGCACCAAAGCCCCAGCAGGATCCACAAGCTACACATTCCTTTGCCTCTTTCTCCTGAGGGGCTCAATCTAGTGGGTGTGCTCTGAGAAAGAAAGCTTACTGCATTTGTCTCAGCACACTACACAATGGGAAGTACAGCTATCCTTCAAACGCTGACATTCCCCATATCTTACACCAGTGGTTGCCACCCTTTTTAAGCAGGAGTTCACCTTTGGCATTTAAAAGCAACCCAAGATCTGCCGTGCACTGCCACCACCCCCCTTCTCCCCTACCCAGCAGGTAAGTCTGTGTGGAGGGAAGGTGGGGGAACAAATTGAGGCAAAAGGAGAATAAAATATCTGGGGGTAAGTACCCCAGCAGGTAATACGTCCCACCCAGCCGGGGCCCCGCTCAACTTACCCCTACTCCTGCCTCTTTGGCACTGTCCCTCACTGTGGGAGCTCAGTCTAGCCTCGCCCCTCCCTCCCCTCCCCCACGGGCTGACCTGCTGGGCTGGGGCACACGCATCCATGCATGCGGGCACCCCACCCCAGCCTCAGATCAACTCCAAGAGGCTCCGAGATCTACCAATGGATCAAGATGACCACTGCCACCCCCCCACACACACACACACCACCGTGGCCGCCTGTGGGAGCTCCCCACTTGGCACCACCACACCCCTGCCACCACCGCCTGCGGGCGGTTGCCATGCTCCCCAGCCTCCGGGGGCATGCGTCATTCATGGTACATGGGACACCTCAGTTCAGTCCCCTCCTCTTGCTGAGGGGATTCAAACACACATCTCCCACCTTGGAGGAGAATGTCCCTACCAGTAGGCTCTGGGGCATTTAGGATGGCTGCATGAACAGCAGGTTCCTTTACTCCCATCTGTTGAAGCTATTCCACTTGATAGAAAAGAATTAAAAGGCCATTGGGCATGACAAAAAGGGAGTGAAAGAGCATGACTATAGCTTAATGGCTATGGCATTCATCCACAGGGGAAAGGAACAGCTCCTCCTCCACAGCGGAGCCATTGTACCTTAATCAATGACTGATTTAAAATACGCAACAGCTCTGGGAGGAAGGAGAGCCCTACCCATTGAACTTGAGATTCATACTCTACTGTTTTCCTGCCCTTTGGCCCCATGAACCTTCCTTTACGTAAAGTGAAACAGATTCACTAGGAAGGAGTGCGAGTGCTGTTACCCACTCTCCACCACAGCTTGGGGATTAGGGAGCTCTCTGACAAGGTGTGTGTTGGGAGAGGGGCGGCTTTTCATTCTTCTCTGGCATTCATGCCTAGAATGGAAAGTGTGAGTCTGTTTTGAAAGAAAAGGCGGGAGGGTTAACCTTCAGGCAAAGATTCAAAACTATAAAATCCAAGTGGATGTAGATGCCTCCATGCAGTCCTGAATAAGGTGCCTTTTCCCTAGAGAGAGAGATTCAGGATCTAAGAAACACCATGATCCTCGGAATTTCCTGTTGATTAATTTAGTTTTCTCTCCTCTCAGCATACCTATGCTTGTTTTTCCTATTTCAGGGCCATATATTCCACTACAGGGGCCAGGTAAGTTATGCCTTGCAACACTGCATTGCTGTGCTGAAATATCTGTGGAACAGGTCCTACATTTACAGAATGCTAAACCTTCAATTGTCTCAACCAATCTGCAGCTTTCCCTGCACTGGTGCCTTAGATCAAAATGTTGCTTGATTTGAACAGCAAGGACATCAAACACTTTCTCCCTTGTTTGAAATGATGCATAAAAATGAAAAAGAAGGGATAAAAAACCCCAGAGGCATAAAAATTGGGGTTATCAAATGGCAGATGAGAAGCTGAGGTGTGAGGGGAAAGACTTTTGAAACTTGTTTCCCTTTCCCAAGCTAGGTGCAGTAACTCGAAGGTACTTCCTCTTAGCCCAAGATATGCTCATTGAGATGGTAAACTCTGCCTTTGAAAATGTTCTACAGTTATATGGACCTTATCACCATTGGCTCTGAGCAGCTAGTGAGAATATTGTTATTCCTTTATAAGTGGGAAGCATCCTCACCACTCCTAGTCTGAATCACCTCAAACTGGATTCCACTAGACGGGGTCCTTTCCTCAGTTCTTCTCAGAGGCCAATGTTACTACTTCCTAGTGAAAGAATAAGACATGGGAATGGACACTATAATACGCTATTAAGAGTGATGTGTGGCAATGGTGACTGACTGCAGTGGAGTATATCAATTTATGTCAGCTGAGAGGTTAGTCCAACAGGCTAAGTACAGTCAAAAAGCCCAGTGCTGAATTGATTCAGTCTTCGCAGGTTAGTCTAAGCTGCATAGATTGAACCAATAAGCAAGTGAACAGACATTCACTTTCGAGTCTGGAAATACATCCACATGCCTGCAGTGGCCCAGGGCAGAAGCTAGGGCAGGGGTGGGCAAAATGTGGCCTGCAGACCAGATGTGGCTTGCCAGGCCATTCTGTCTGGCTCCGGCCCCTAAAAAATTTAGAAAATTAATATTTATCTTCCCCTGGCTGCCTGTCATGCGGCCCTCGATGGCTTGCCAAAACTCAGTAAGCGGCCCTCCACCCGAAAAAAATTGCCCGCCCCTGAGCTAGCGGGTGCTAGAACATGCCTCCCTGTTTAGCTGGAGCAGACAGCTTGGGCCAAGACTAGACTGCCTACTCTGCGAGGGGGAGGTTGCAGGGGAAGTACAAAGCATCCCGGGATGCTAGGGGACTGAGTTAACTTGAATCTGGAGGGGAACTGGGACAGAAGTTCAATAAACCAATTTAACCTGAATTAGTTACGTCTGATACTACATCCATCCAGATTTATCTTAAACCAGTTTGGCCATTTTGAAAACAGTTTATGTGCACTGAACTTCTGTTGTGTTACAGATTTGAACTGGTTAAGGATCACTTATACTGGTTTATGTGTAATTTCTGTCCCTAGCCATAATGCCTTTACAGTTAACATATTTTATTCTGGAGTCCAAATATACCAAGGCCATCCAACTTCTTCACAACAGAGGCCCAATTATTTTTCTAGCTGCATATGTGGGAACCAGGTGGGAAATAAACTTTGTAATGTTATACAATGAGATATAGGTTAATAAAGCAATACTTCAATTAAATCATTGATTAAATAAGAGTTGGCACGTGCACAGTGCTTTCCATCTAAACCTCTCAGATGCTCTTGAAGCATTACTGCCCCTGGCAGCAGGGACCATTTTCATGCTATAGATGGGGAATCTGTGGCAAAGGAAGGAGGAAAGGAGAACTCTGTAGCACAACTGGCTCTAAAAACAGGGCAGGTCTGCAGAGCTACTGCAAAAGGCTTCCTGTTTGGTTTCTTACAACCTCCCCCCCTGCAGGAGTGCCCCAGCCACACAGTCAGGCTGACTAGAAGGTGCTAACATGAAGTTGAGGGGAAAAGATGCCTCCCTTCTGGCTCTGCAGGGGCAGTGCTACTCAGG
>NW_005842120.1:1935427-1951623 GCF_000455745.1 Alligator sinensis | reverse complement strand
TCAGCAGGAGTGCAACTACAGGACTCCACTCTCTTCCAATGTCAAACTATGAGGCTGTGCTCAGGCCTCTCACACCCTCCAGCCTGGAGCCCAGAGCTAATTAAAGCGGACACCATGAAGCACCACTACAGCCGTACCGCTTCACAGAGCTAACTTGGGGGCATCTCTGGTGCTGCTTCGTTCCCTGTAGGCACAGCTGTGGACCTCAGTTGCAGATGAGATGAAAACCACACTGTGGGCTAGACCTAGCCCATGGGCTGGCAGTTGAACAACCCTCATTCTCAGAAAAATGGGAACTAATTAACCCATGTATAAAACAGCCATTGAACAAGGCAGGGGAGATTTGAACAACAACCCCCTCCCCTCAACATAAGAGCTGGATTTAGATGTAAAGCTATGTCTAAGGATACCCTGCTTCTTGGGGCTTCTCTGGCCATAGAGCCATGGTGGTCACCACACCTAGGGTAGGAGCAGGGCTTTGAGGGCTGAACGCAGTATGTGCACCCTCTGCCTCTACAGGGCTCAGCTCTACGTGCCTGAGGGAAAGTGTATGAGAGTTGGGGCTCCTGCAGCAGTTTAGCTCTTATTGCCCTACTCCTTCAAATACATTAAGGGCCTGCAGGGGCTTTTCCAGCCCTTGGTCTTCACAAACATCTATGGGCCAACTGCCGCAGGTCCACATACCCAGCAGGTGGCCTGGGTGGCATACTAGGAGAGCTTCATCCCTTGGGGGCTGGCTGGCATTTTTCATGGCTGTTTATTAAATAATGAACAAAGCACTAGCACCTTCAGCATTTCATCACTGAGAGCAAGTGCTCCGCTCTACAGGCTCCCTGAGGCCTATCATCTAGAGCAGAGATTCCCAAACTTTTTATAATTGTGTACAGCCCTTCCAGATTTACCAGCTGCCCTCATCCCCCTACTAGCATACATTTGATATTTTAACACTTTAAATGCCATTTATTATCATAATGAAAATTAAATCCGCTATTACACAATATCTCCCGTGTACCCCCCAGGGAAGTCTTGCGTACCTCCAGGGGTATGTGCACCACAGTTTGGAAATGCCTGGCTTAGAGAAAAATACAAGCAAGCAGTTTAGGACAGGAATGTGCAGCTTGGCAGAGAGGCAGCCTTCATAGTAGCAGGGGTGCACCATTTGCCTGCCTTAAGAAGTAGCACCAAATTTAGCAATAGTATATCGCAGCCTGCCTGAACTGGGCATGCTCCAGCCCAGGGTTGACCGTACTTAGGAACTGACATAGAAAACCTCTGCCATCTGTGCTCAGTGACTTCCTGCTGGGCCTGGAGGAGCGCAAACTACCTGATTCAAATGAGAAATAATGAGGGCTGGATCTGAAGAGTGGAGGGGGGAGAGTGGGTTGGGCCAAAGGCCTTTCTTGGAGGATAAACTGCCTTGCAAGTCCAGCAGCTTGCATTATTAGGAAACGTTAGATTTGTGTTAACTGGGCTGTTTTGTGCATGTGACTGTCTAGTGGCTGTACGGTTTCAGTCTGCTTTCTGCTATAAGGCCCTTTCTCATGCAGTACGCAGGATGGATGGTACTCACTAAATGAGCAGCCCTTTTATAGTTTATCCTTATTGCTCAGTGTGTGGCCCCATGCCTCATTTACAGTGCACCATCCAAAGCCTTCTCTGAGTAAGGCCTTTGGGTTTTCTGTGCTCTACCATATATCTAAGCATTGGTCTCCAATATTATTATGGTGCTGAAACCCATATAAATATTTAGAAAGCTTGGCCTCAGATATTACAGTGATGAAATCCATAAAAAAAATAAGAAAGTTTGGAGATAGGATGAAGATTTGCCCCCACAGTTGAAACCCTTGTGAATTAAATCAATGTTCTACTTGAGCAGTGCCTGCAAGATGAATCCTTTAGCTGGTTGAGTAAAAGGTTTTTGGGTGTTTTTACCTGCTGAAACAGCCTTGGTTTTTGGGCCTGAGAAGACTTATGCAGCATATGTGGAGAGTAGAATCTGGATCATTTGTAGGGTTAAGTTCCTTAGCTACTACGAATCTGAGGGTTTGCACACCAGCTTGGGGGAATATACAACTATAGCAAGCAGCAGTAAAGGACCACCATGATGCTGCAGCAAATAGCTGAGCAGGTTGGCTTTTATTTGGTAACCTGGTGCATAGTGGGTTGACCTCCCAGTAGCCCTAACTCTCATGCATTAATTTAAGAACATGCTTATATTCTAAGATCAGGACAGGAGCTCACTTGTCTCATTTGTCCCTGCATGAGACCTGATTAGCTGGGACAGTTGTGCAGAAGGATAAGAAATAGTTAAAATATGATTCCTCCCTCAACTTCAAAAGGGGTAAAAGAATTGGATGAGGGCTTGGAGTGACAGTCTGACAACCCAGTGGGATAGCGCAGAACTCAAGAAAGGTTCAAGCCGGCCAGGCCTTCTGGATTTTGCTTGCCTCTTAGGATAGAAACTAAGTTCAGCTAGAAAAGGACCTTAGCCTTCAGAGGTTGAGGAACAAACTGTAAAAATAGAGGTAGCTACTGTAAGTGTAAAGTTACGTGGGCATCCAAGAATTCAAAGGGAAAGTGGAGAATAGACTGAAAAACACTGGAGAAGAATGAGCAACTTCTGGATTTCTAATTGTAATGCTTGAGTGAGTTTACAAGTGAAGAGGTTTAGGAAACCTGTACCAAGTCAAGAGAGAGCTGACTAGTTGAAAGAATTCCACAAACAAGCTTCAGCAGCCATGTCAGATGTGGGCCAAAGCATGTGAGTAACTACAATTTTTACTTTTAACTTGCATTTTTCCCCTAAGCCTTCTATTTATTGTGTTCATTTACAAAAGATTTTCCAAGATATTGCTGAAGAAGTATCATAAACTATTTCTACTCCACAAAGGGTTATAAGCCCTTGTGGAGCCCACAAAAAAATTAGGTGCCCATTGTTGGGTATGGACAGTCAGAGTTTTCTATCTGTTCTGCACCCTTTGGCCTAACCCCTGTTTCCAAAGGACTGAACTCATTCAGGGAGGCTTTCTTTTCCCAGCATCCTTATCTGTCTTGTCTATTTGATATTTTTTTCCTTTTTTTGTGTGGGAGCAAAATCTGATTTCACCATCACCAGTTGTGTCATTCAGCAGTCTTGTGATTCTGTTATACTAAATGGCTGAGAAAGTGGGCAGCAGTGCAGGGAAAATTTTAGAAAAGCCTCCAATAGTTTGGCATCTGAGGAAAGTTAACTTTCTTGGGTAGCCCACATGATTTTAGGGATAGCAAGGATAGGACAAGATTATCAGTAGGCAAAAGCGAGGTGGGCGGTCACAAATCTAGGAGCAGGTGAAAAGTGAAGCTGGGAAGCTGAACTGGTGCTAAAACTGGGGTGAGATCCTTTCAAGAGTGCTATGGGGTGCCACACAATGCTAACCTTGTTATGTGTCACAAGATAAACCCAGAGATGTCACATAGGCAGACAAGGTTCCTTGGGTGAATCTGATATCTTTTATTAGACCAACCCAAATAGTTGGAGAATAGTTATTAAGCAAGCTTTCGGGTTCAAAAACCCTTTGTCAGGCTAAGGAAGTTTCAGCAGTTGGTGTGCGCTCTTCCACCAACTGCTGAAACTTCCTTAGCCTGATGAAGGGTTTTTGAATCTGAAAGCTTGCTTAATAACTATTCTCCAACTATTTGGGTTGGTCTAATAAAAGATATCAGATTCACCCAAGGAACCTTGTCTGCCTATGTCCTTAGACCAACACGGCTACAACCTACACCCCTGCGAGATGTCACATAGGAATATATGGTCTTAAAAACAAATTGCAGTCTTTCTGAGTTGTTTGCAACAAAACAATTGCTTAATTATTTTTCTGTAGTCAAAACAGGAGTGAGCTGGCAGTTTTGGAAGGGTGCCTTGAATTTAATGAGGGGTGCTTTGCGTCTAAGGAGGCTGAGTACAACTGGTCTAAACAGAAGTGGAATGAAACAAATGTCTTCCACCAACATCCCCACATCATGCTGGGGAAACCTTCCCATCAAGTACCTACTTGTGTGATATTAGCAACTCATGAGGACTGAGGATTTAATGTATTACTAGAAGCTGAGGGAGCTCTTGGCTACCTTTTTTTCTTTTCTTTAATATGAAAAAACCTCTCAATCCAAATATCCCTCAACAAAATTGCTCTCCAGTAATGATACACCATGATAAAGCTTTGGTAACCTCAGATGCTGCGTAAGTGGATGAACAAAGGATGGTGTTTGTGTCCTATAGACAGAGAGAGAGAGAGGCATTCATTTTCTGGTCCATAGCATGCTTCCTTCATTAAGCAGCCTATAACAGAATCTATGAACAGTTTAACTGTTGGGTCCTACCCATACTGTAAAATCAATATTACCAACCATCCCTGCTACAAATGCTGCTGTTCCCCACCAAGGAGAAATGGATGGGAGTGAAGCAAGCTGCAGCTGGGCATCCAAACTAGGCTACAGACCAATGCTCTGCCTAGACCAGGAGCACTGTTAAAGCAGGTGTTACTCCTTTCTAACTGAAAGATTGAATGATGAACTAGCTATGTCGGGGGAACTGACATGATGTAAGGGTCCCCTGACACCGGTGATCTTGCTGCACAGAGATGTTAGGTATGAAGATGTAAACACAAGCCGTGTCACAAATGCACACGGCTGTGGAAGGGTTTGAAAATGACTTCCAACCCAGTAGCATGACAGGATATATATGACCTAATCTCTCTCTCATTTTTAATTTCTGTGATTGTCTTGGATGATGTTCAGTCTGCTTTCCCCAGGAATGCAAACTGAACTAAACTCGGTGTATCCTGGCAACAAGGCTACAGGAGCCAGAAATTACATAGATGTTTCCCATGTCTTTCAACTATAAACCCACTCACAAGGGTATAAGGAGGTACTCAGGCTTCAGCTGGTTGAAAGCCAGCTGCAGGTGGTCAGCAGCTAATAGCCTGGACGGTGAGGAACCAGCTGAAACTGCTGCCCAGGTAATAAGGGTGAGGCTAGGAAGAGGGGTAAGAGTGGAGAGGAGAGTAGCTAAGTTGTAGTGCTGGGAAGAAGCAGAGAGCTAGTGTGGTTCCCTTTCTTTGTCTGAAGGATGGTAGAAAGTTGGTTTCTTGTTTTGTTTATTGTTTGGTTAGTATATGTATATGTTTTTGTGTTGGTTAATTAGTTTATGATGGGTAGGAAGCTTCAGAGCTGGAAGGAATGAAAAAACCTTTGCAGCCTGAAACCAGTTGCCTCTCTTTGCTAAAGCAGCAGGGTAAGGAACCTGCTTACAAGGGCAAGAACTCACTCTGAAAGGAAAGATTTGAAATTAACTGAATTGATTCACTGAGAGTAGATTAACCATGTGCCCTTAGTATTAACAAGACATTCAAGAAATGGATAGGATGCAGGATCAATGTGCTCTAAGCTTGCCTCCTGTCAGTCTCTTAACATTTTCTGTAGTGCTTTCTCATCAGCCCAATTGTTCTCCAGCTTCTCCTGCCCTGACCACGATCATCAGTTTGTTTCAGTCTGACCTGACCTTCTTTTGAGCCTCTCCTCAGGCCTGTAATCAAAAAAGGAAAACCTAGGAAAGCAAATGGATTGCTTATTTAGCAGTGGAAAAATACTGATGTGCTTCATGAGGAAACTCTGTACAAATTCAGAAGTATGTCCAAGAGAAACAACTTGTCTAAAATAAATAAAAAATGGGAGAGAAACCAAGTAGAACAGATTTAGTGTAGTCTCTCAAGGGGTTTCATTCAACTTCTTTAAACTTTGCCTTTCCTTGAATACCATCATCCTTCCTGATGTACTACTTCAAAAATGCTTGGCCTTCCTTTTGCTGGGAAATCAAAATCCCAGTATTTGCTATTTCATTATGTGGGTGCCTCTGCTGCTTTGTAGGCCTGATCAACATGTCACAGGGTACTATATCTCTTGGAATTGCTAATTAAATCTTTGGGCACCTCAAGACAGGACCTCACAACACTAGCATATGTCCCCTCTACCATATAAACTTGACATGAGGGAGCGAAATGATAACTCTTGGGATGTTCCTATTTTATTTTTGGTAGAACATAGGAGGATGGGGGGGAAAGGTGCTTGAGAATGTCTAGATAAGGATGAACTAGGGGCAGTGATATGCAAAGAGAAGAAGGGATGATGCGAATAGCCTTGGGATGCTTGTTAGGATTTTTTGCAGTAAGCACTCAAGTTTGCTCTTAAGTTCCTTTGTAAAGCAGCTTAACTAAAGTGAGTCTGGTAGCTTCAGTCTGGTTCCAGGGAAAGATGTCTTAAGAGAAGCCAAAATTTGGCATGGACAACGGATTTCTCTCACTGCTGACCAAGGTAATGCACATGTGTAGGACAGTATGCAAAGACATACAGCCTTTCACTATGCCTTCCCTGGTCTGTGCCTAATTGGTATTGTATTATCTAGAGTTGACAGTCAGGAATCTTTTACAGACAACCCATGTTCACTGTTCATAGTCATGTTGTAAATGTAGGATGATAGCTCTACAAACGTTTGGGCTTTTTATGCTGACAACCTTGATCTAAAAGATTTCATCATGAAAACAGTACAGTAACTCATTTTTTTCTCTTTTTTTGAGTTGCAGTATGTTCCTGATGTCCAATTCCATGCCTTCAGCCTCTCCCAATGCTTCATGGCTGTGAAACATCTTTAGCCTTTAAAGAGACAATAGTTAAATGACAATTCCTGCTTCTTTACCAAAGTTAATTTCTTTATTATCTTGTTTATTATATTAGGGGATGGAAGTTTTGAGGAATATGGAAAAACCTGGTAACATGCTCAGTGGCAGGGCACTTCAGTTTTTTATCGTTCTTGTGCTGAGAAGGACCAGTACAACTCTCCAGAAAGCAAAGGTACCTCTTATACAAAGCCAGTGGTGCTCAATCTTTTGGACCTGTGGGCTGGATGAATGACATGAGGCAGGTCTGCAGGCTGGATCCTGCAGGTGGAGTCAGTCCACAGGCTAGATCCCGGATGGGGTGGGCTCATGGGGTCAGTCTGCAGGAGGATCAGCCTGGCCCTCTGTGCTGGATGCAGCCCATAGGTCGAGCACTGCTGAATTATACTATTTGGCAAGATAGAAAATATCATAAGTGTTAGCAAACCTGAGAGCGCGATTGTTTTGCAACGTTGAATGGTATTTTTAATAAACTAGAGTGTTTGTAGAAGCTATTTTTAGCAATAAGATGTTGAATAGAAAGTGTTTGCTGATGTACAATTTTAAGCCCATTAAAGCTGAACAACTAAAAAGCAGAGACTTTTCTAAAGTAATTTGTGGTGGTCTTTTACAGGAAGCAGCAGCAATAATGTTGTTGCTGCTAAAAATTAATAAAACCATCTCCTCTCTTCCCCCTCTCCAGCACCCCCATGAATCATCATCCCCTGTGTGACTAGTGACATTGCTGGGAAACTAGAAGGTTATGGCCAAAGGAATACTTAACATAAAAATGACAAAAATTAGCTCATTATTTATATTGTGCAGAGAGATCTTAATTTTCAGCAGCCCTGCTGCTTTCATTCACTGGAACTGGTGGTGTAGGTGCTTTACTTTCTGAAATCTGGCCATCAGGGTGATAGCAATTTGTTTTGTCACTGATTCATGCCAGCCTGCTAGCAATAATTAAATTATACAGTGAGAATGCAATTCTGGTCCCACTCTGTCCTGTTGTCTTCAGTTGTACCAGGATTTTGCTCTATTTAATATTTCCTGAAGTACCCTTTTCCCCTCATTTGAGAGATCCTCAGCTTTATTACTTTAAGTGAATGAAAGAATTTTGAAGAGGAAATGTAAGGTTTTCTAGAACTACATACATTAACACCAATTAGATTTTTTTCAAACTTTCTTCTATATTATATCTGTGCTATAAAGGTGTAATTAATACAGAAAGTAAATTTCATAGTGCCTGTGTAATAACTTGCAAACAATTTTTCCACAGGTAATCTCCTGATTTAATGATTCTGTAGACTGAAATGTTTTTCATTTAGTCTGAAGGATGAGAATAGGCCAAGTAAGCACTGGTGTGTTTGAGAGCTGCAGTAACTTGGATGTAATTGCTCAGTTCTAGACAAGAAATGGGTATTCAAAAAGAACTTGCATAAAAGGTACACAAATGTACAAAACAAGTTCTTTCCTTTTTTTTTTTTTAGTGAGGTTGCTTCCCTTCTTGACAGGACTGCCCCCTGAGAGATGAGTCTGAACAGCCAAAGATATTTTTAATAAACCATTGTTATCTTGAAACCACTCTTATTCTGACTGGTTTTTGACAAGATCTATTTTTCCCTCCTTTCTCTGTTCTCCTTTCAAACAAACCACTAAAACAAGTAGAGATTAATTTAGAAAAAGAAACAGCCACAGTGTCAGGTAAAGACCCTTACAAAGTTTTAAACTTGCAACATTGAATGCAGAAGATACAGAAAATATGACGTTTTAGATAATGAGATATATACATCAGTTCAAAGGGGGAGTCCTCCTGGAAGGAGGTTTATAGTGTGCAGTTAATTCTCAATTTCAGTTCTGTCAATCTGATATGACACTTAAGCAAGTTTAGAAAGCCACTATTCATTTATATAGAAATGGGTTTTAATAAGATATATGGTATGCTTCTCTTGGCTCTTGGATAGCTTCAAAAAGAGCCCTCTTGGATAGATCAAGAAGCCAATAACCTTTAAGATCAGACTCAAAATAAATCACATTCAATTTAATTCAATTTTTATTCAATGAAATGATGTATAAAAAACTTACAAACTTGCGAACTTAACTATACACAAAAAATGATACTTGATTTAAATGTATACACAGAGCAGAGCTGTGGTTCATGACTTGCCCTCACACACACTGCCTCCATTTATGATGGAGCGCTTATTCTGTCTACTTAAGCCTTCTATTGGCCCAGTAACTTTTCAGTGGGCTTCCTTACTGCTGTCTGCTTAGTTTTTAGGCTATTGGCAAAAATTCCGGGCATCTATACAAAATAAAAAATAAAAATCATCAACTTGATTTTTAAACACAAAGATGCAGCGCCATCCTGAGTTGTAGCTAAAACTACTTCTTGATCCTCTCAGCTGTTGTGTACTTTGTCTTGGGGGTCTTATGTAATGGGAGTCCCTTTCAATAACAGGAGTTACCAGTCAGCACTGCAAATTCATTTTAAAACCATGATCCATAGCCATCTTTCCCTCTTTACTTTCTATTAGAAGGTGCCTGTTACTAAATGAAGGGCCAACCAGTGTTTTTGTGTTTGTTTTTTTTACTGAACTCATGCAGTTAGACCCCAAAAAGTCTTGGAGGTTCCTTGCATGAATACAGTGATCAAGTCTCTCTTCTCTTTTACCAGGAGTGACTCTAATCTATGGCTACTACACTTGTGAATGTAGCACTGGTTTTTGCACAGTGCTCACCGGCATATCATTTCTCTATTCTCTAGTTTCCTTCATGTCTTCGGTGACAACACTGTTATATGAATTTCCATTCAACAGGATAATAAAAAATGCACACAGTCCAGAGCAGTTCACATGTAATTAAAAAATAACTTGTGTAATAACTGATCAGTCAAACAATCATAACTAAAGGACTTCTTTTGTTGAACTTGAAAGATGGCCAATTGTTTAGAAAGTATGTGTGCACCTAGTTACCCTGCATCTATCACTCACACACGCATAACACACTTATATATATGTGTGCATATATAAAAAGATTGCCATCACATTATTGTTATAGCTACCGTAGTCAACGCTGACTAAGTAACTACATTTTCTTGAATGGACATTATGTCAACAATGTTACCTGAAGCCAGATACCAAATGGTATACTTGAGGGAAAACTAAAAACTAAAAGAAAAAAAAAATCCTGGGTTCATTATGCAAAATTCTAAGCCTTTTGTTAGTTGTGATCTTACCCAGTTTGTAGGTATTGCTCTAGAAAACATGCTGCATTGTCTGCGAGTTCTTTTCAAAAGGCTTGTTACCAGGGAAAATAACTGCATATTTATTCTTTGTTTACCAAAATGATATTCTTGTTTCTCAGTACACACTTCATTGCATTTAAATATGCTTTTAAAAAGTCTAAAATTTGTTTAAAAAAATTATCAAACTTGAGCTTACTAGGACTATTGACAAAGTTAGCTGAATTACCTTTAGGCATGTTCCTGTGCATTAAAATGAATTATGTTGTGATCTGATATATAAAGCCTTTTATTTATTTTTTTGGTGTGAGGGGCAAGATCCAATTTTCTACCATACCAGTGTACTTCTGGTGCTTGGAGGGGGAGGGGGAGAGAATTGGTTTAGTAAAAATGAATAAAGAAACTTTAAAAAATTGATACAGATTTCATATTCAGTCCAACAACACTGCTTCCTGCTCCTTTTTAATGGAGGCTAACACTGAGTTCTCTGTCTCCGTCACTTCTGTGTCCCCACTACCTAGCAGAATGGATCTATCCTCTTCTAGAGCAAAGACAGAGTTTTGATTTTGGCACGAATGTTTAACCACTTCATTGGGAGTTGAAAACGTTTTGTCGCACAAGTTGCATTTGTAGGGTTTGTTGGTCTGTACTAGCATGTTGTCCATTTGACTGCCTTCCTCAAAAGTACAGAGTTCCAGAGTCTGCTTGTCCACCATAGTGTAAGTATCCATGCTCTGGTTCAGGCACACGTGTCTGGCAGCTTGGTTGGCCCTGCAGAAACTTTTGTCACAAGTGCTGCACTTGAAAGGTTTGCCAGTGTGTATGTACATGTGCTCCCTCCAGTGGCTTTTCTGAATGAATTTGCGTCCACAGATGGAACATTCATACTTCCGCCTCTTCACTTCTCTTTCTTGATCTGTCTGCTCCAAGTTGTCTATGTCTGCAATGTCTGAGGGTGGTGGTGTTTCTGCTTGCTGCTGTCCATCAATTATGGGGGAATCTGAGATCTGTTGCAACTCACTGTCACTAATCATTCCAGCTTCAGGCACTTCCATGGCATCTTTGTCAGCTGTGTTGTTGCAGAGAGACAGGGACATGCTACTTTCCCCTTGTTGGCTTGATGTGAAGGGCACTCCTGTGTGGATCTGGAGATGTTCGCGCAAACTACTGCGCAGATTGAACCGACGGCCACAGAGGTGGCAGGCATAGTATTTTGGAAAACTTCCATTCCTTTTCATAATACTTGGCTTGACGTGTGCTATTGTGAGTGAAGTGGGCTGTTCATCTGAGGAAGATGCTTCCATGTTGGGTTCCTCTCCCGGAGGAGAATTATTACCAGCAGTGGAAACCAGTTCTGGGGACAGTGAAGACTGCAATGGGTCAGATGTAGTCATGTTTGTCCTGGTTACTTGTGGCAGAGTTGAAGCTAACTGTGAGCCTTCAGATGCTTGCTCCTGGCTCATCCGGGAAGTCTGTGGCCTTGGGTCTCGCCCAAGTTTGTCAGTTGCTGATGTAACTTTAGTGGGATGTTTTATCTGGTGATCTGTGATCTGAATGCCATACAATGAAGATGCTAATGGAAAAACTTGATCTGGATGTGAAAAGGTTCCCTGACTGGCAAGGCTGGCCTCTTGAATTAGTGGATATGCATGCAGAAACTTTATTCCTTGTTCTAATCGAACTGGGTCAATCAGCTGAGGTGCCATCTTCCCTGTATACATCAAATGCAAAAGATAGCTGAAGATGTCTGGCTGTATGTCAGTTGCTTTCAAACGAACACATTCACTGAAAATAAAACAAAGTAATAAATAAGTGATGAGAGAACTCTTAAAATCTAATCTATGTCAGTAAAGCAGGAATAAAAATGAATGCTCTGTACGAGAAATACCAAAGAAACATATCAAAAGAATTATTTGCTTAAAAAACTCCTCTTTGTCCTATAACTGAAATGATAACAGATGATTGTTCCAACAAACAGGTGAGATGCTCCTGTGGACAGAAACTCTTACCATCTTAAGCAGCCCCTTAACTGAACCATGTAAGTGGTCAGTCTTGGAAATCTAGGAAGGAGAGTCACACTTGTCACCACCCTCTGATTAACAGTACCTGAACATAAACAAACTGTAAAACAATCACACTGTGTACAGTGCACTCTATAGTTAATATAAACAAGCAGGTCTGGTAATGATTTTTTTTTGGCTTGGAAGCAGAGGGTGTGGTTTGTAAGAAGAGAAGCACTCTGAAAAATGAGGCAAAGTTTTAATGTCTCTGATCACTTGAAACTGGACAGTTTTACCCTCAGGAAACCAATTGGTTTGAAAAATAAATGTATTCCAAATGACTGTAACCTTTTATGTATGTATATATGTATTTATTTCCTGTATTTATTTATTTATTCATTTATTATTTTCTGCTGTGTTTATTCTTGGTCAAACATCAACTGCCCTGTGGCTTACAAGAATATCAGGTGTGTGCCCCCC
Source organism: Alligator sinensis (assembly GCF_000455745.1). Lineage (NCBI taxonomy): Eukaryota > Metazoa > Chordata > Crocodylia > Alligatoridae > Alligator > Alligator sinensis. The sequence continues at coordinate 1,939,213 of NW_005842120.1, read as the reverse complement.
CCCAGTTTTTTATCAGAATTTAACATTGCTAAAACCTGAATTCTGTTACAGTAAAGCCCCTCTTTTCCTACAACCTATTTTCTGTTATTTGGAGAACCACCAAATTAAATGTAATTTGCACTTTGAAAACCAAAAATTGTTCGACGTTTTGCTTTTGTTGTCATTTGTTTAGATTGGAGAGTGAGGCACACACAAGTGGGTCCTACAGCATTGAGGATAATGAAATTCAAGCCTGTCACATACAGAAAGAAGATTGTCAGGTGTTTTTGGCAATTAACTAGATCCCTCTATCCTGTATTTTCTTATTCCTTTCTTTAATCATTTTTTCTGCAGCTACAGCTGAGTAAATCTTATACACACGTGAAAGCAGCTGCATACACAAATATTTAATATTGTTGATAAATTAGCTTACTCCTGACTATCAGTAGGTACTGGGGAGGACACAGCGAAGGGCAAAGGATTGTGAGGGATATAGCCCAGAGCAAAGAACGTTGTGGCATAGAACTGTTATGTGGCCTTGCAATGAAGGGCTCTCCAGCAGCCAAGCAAGAGGGCAGCAGGTAGTCAAGGACAGGAATAAGCAGAAGCTCTTATTCATGCTTATCCCTTGTTTAGTTTATGTTATTTCAACTACCAAATTTTATTCTATGTATCAGGCATGTAAGTAGACTTGGGGGCTGAAGTCTAATCCTATACCACCCTTTCTAAATTCTTGAAAAACTGTTAATGCTAAAGATGAGTGGGTTTCTCCTCCTCCTTGCTATTTTAGTAACTTGGTCTTAATGGGCAGATGGTGACATGTTACAAAAGCAGACACAAACTTTTCACAGACTCAAGCAGGGTGGTACAAAATTGCACTCAGGTGTCTAAGCTTAAAGACCTAACAGGTAGAAGAGATCTGGCTCTAAGTCTTCAATAAAAGTCTTCTCATTCACCATTGTAGACTACCCCCGTTTCTCTCTCACATAAAACCCTTCCACCTCAGTCCTTGCTGAAATATGCAGGATGGGAAAATGATAAGTTGATGGGTATTGGGTCTGAACAGGCTCCCTGCCTCTGGATTTAATATACCAACTTGATTAAACTTGTAGTGCTAGTTCAAAAAGCTGGGAAAATATTAAAAGAAAATCTTTTAACATTTAAAAGAAAAGGAGACAAAGTTGAACTTGTATTTTACTGGAGGCTGGCTAACAACCAAGTATTTTACTTTCTTTACAAAAATTCTGCCTGTTAGCATGCCTGTGAAATAAACAGCTAAGGTAGGGCTGTCCAACTTCTAAGTGGTTGAGGGTCTTGCACATGCTGCACAGGCCACACCAGTAGAGTTCCCACTAGGCCATGAGCTCTTGGGCTGCACCCTACCCCACACAGTAAGCTCCCCTGGTGCTTTGGGCTGCACTGCCCTGCCCCCTGGGGAGGGAGAAAGAAGCAAAAGCTGAGGGAAGGGGAGTCTAGGGATCACAACTGCACCTCCAACTGAAAGGTAAGAGAGAGAGAATCTGGGTAGGAGCCTAGGGGCTGCACTTCCCAGGCTAACAGTTGGACAGCTCTGAGCTAAGGGACACAGCCTATTTTCCATGGCTGTGCAATCCTTCATCACTCAGCATCATTTCACTAAACCTTAATGCCACAGCATTTCTGAAAGCCAGAGAGAGTAAAAATTAAATCGCCAGCCTATTTTACAGTCTTTCTCGCAACCAATTATTTAAGGGGTTGTTGGCTCTTGTCCATTCTTTTACAGACATTAAAAGGGTTAATGTTGAGCAGATGACAAGAGTGAAAAGTACTAATTATAAGTAGCAGTGGGAAAAGACTGGATTCCTTGACAGTTTATTCATAGACATGAAGTGTCCTTTTTAAAGGTTTTTCACAAATAAGAACTGATTCCAGGTTTTCTTTGAACAGTAATAAGAAATTAAATAAACATTTTTCAGAATGCACCTAGGCTTTCTTGCCTGAACTGAATAACGTGTTAAACAGTCAATCTTTTTATAGTTACCTGGTCTGATGAACAAACAACATCTTGAAGTAGTTTGAGAAAGATGCAAGGACAGATTTGTGGGCCTTGAAGTAGACATCACCAATAGCAACTGTGCAGTCACACAGGAAACCAAACTCTCTTTGAGCGTTCAGCTGCTGCAGCAGAATAAGTCCATGGTTGGCCAAATCCATGTTTTACACTCTGAAAAGGAAATGACCTATGTAAAATGAGTAACATATGTAAACTCTTTCCCCAATATTTGTATGCTATAATTGTACTGTACCCTTCATGCAAGAATGTTAAAGTGCTTTATAAACAATATCTCAAAATGGTTAATTATTCCCATGTTATAAAATGGCAAAATAAGATACAGGTTGTAGTGACTTGCCCTGGATCACAGAGCAAGTAAGTAGCTGAAGTAAAAGGCATTAGAGTGAGATTTAGATGAGAGAGAAACGATCAAAATCCAAGGGGGGGAAGGAGGGGAGAGGAAGAGAGAGAAAGAGGGAAACAAAATGAAATGAAAAATTTTTCAGACTTCCAACTGCATAATTTGTTGTCCTAATCTGTTCAGCTAGTAAAAATGCATGTATTAGGGTTTCAGTCATGTACACAAACAAGTCTATGTAGGTAGAAAATAACACTGATGACAGAAATGAAACTCACCACGTGTCTACAGGGGAACTGGGGAAAAAAGTCAGATTAATTCCAACAACCCCCAAGGGAAGGGCTTGAAAAAGCACCTGATGAGAGCAACCGGTAATTTGGAGCAGGCAGGCAGAAGCTAAGAGCTGTTGATTTCTTTCAGGATCTCTCAGGGGTGGCATATTTGACGTGGGCTTATAGATCTGTGGCATAGGTGGGGTTGGACACTTCCCAAACTGGCTGAAGGATGACAGAACTCATATGCTGTAACTAAGGGCAGTCACTCCATGGCCTGAACATGTCCCACTGCCTCAGTTCACACAAGATCAGAATTTGTGTAACATAAGTCAGAAGTGGGGAAGGGGAAGAAGAAACAATCCTATTTACGTTACAGGTACTGACTGATTGCGGTGGGGGAGGGAAGAGGAGGTTTGATTCTACCAGAAAGGCCATTCACTTTAGCATTTCGCTGTTTGCTGCTGATTTAATTCTTGAGCAACACAGAAAATCCTCACTGCCCTAACAACACACAACGGCAGTCTTCAACCCTCCAAGACGTGACATGCAGGCAGAGCTTAGGGTCACCTTGCAGGCTGGCTTGCAGCTTTGCTTTCATGACTGGGCTGGGCAGGTCCTGTCTGTACTTGGGTAGGAGATGCCAGCGTGATAAGGAGGCAGTGCTGATGGCACTTTATTTTCCCCTCTCTCTCAATGTCAACAAAGCAAAGGTGCTCTTCAGTTTCCACCCACCTGCCCAAGTTTGCCCCGCCACAGTAACAGCTTTATGTCCTGTGTGGCGGGGTGCTGAGCACCTGTTCCCTTCCGTCCCAGAGATGCCATGGCTGTCTGTTTTTCTGTCTGTGTGTCCAGGCCAGCCCGACAACCCAGCCCGGGCGCCTGCTCGTGACCTTTGCAGGGGCTGCGACCGCTCTCCGCTTTTTGGTTGCCAAGCGGCTGCAAGGGCCCGCCCTGGCTCCGGGGACAGAAGCGCCCGGACCTCGCAAGCAGCTTCCCCTCAGCCCGACGGCGCTGCAGGGCGGCCGCGGCACGGGCCCGAGGCCTCCTCATGCCGCCGGGGGTGCGTTACACGGGAGCTGTGCAGCAGATGCCCAGGGGCCGAGGCTCCTTCCCGCCCTGCTGCAGGGGGAGGAGGGGCGGCA
>NW_005842120.1:1920500-1934516 GCF_000455745.1 Alligator sinensis | reverse complement strand
ACCGGGACGCCGCCGCCGCCTCCTGCCTCGCTGCTCTCCTCCCCCCCGCGCTTCCCGCCATCCGCGCGGCCCGGGCCGCCTCGCATTGTTCCGGAGCCTGCCTCCGCCTGCCGCCCGGGCCCGGCCACATCATCTTGAGCACATCCTGCACCGGGGCCTGGCACTGGGGCCAGCTGAACTTCCTGCGCTGGGGAGGATTAAGGGCACCCGCTGCCCTTGTCTCTGCCGCAGCCTCCCCCCCTGCACTGCCCGTCCCGGGGGGCTGGGCGTGCTCATTTGAGAGGCCTGAAAAGTGCCGGTGCTGCAGCCGTGACCTGAGCCCAGGGCACGCAGGAGTCGAGGGGCAAGCTGCCGAATTTTGGCCAAGCGGCTCCTCTTTTTACTTGTCAGCAAACTAGTTCATCTTTTTAGTTGTCATCAACAGGCTCCTCTGTACAAACCCCCCCCCCAAAAACCTAATAAAAAATAAAATGCACCGGGAGTGCGAGCAAGCTGGCATGGCCTGTTGCAAAGGGTTGTGCCCTAGTGCAGGAGGAGGTGGAAAGGCTCCTGTGCAGGTGAAATGGGAAAGGCCTGTCAAGGTGGAAACTCCACTGTGTTTCTGTAGTGCTGGGTGCTGAAAGGTTAATCAAGGGAGGGATGGCTACTGGCCTGTAACAGATCCTGATGCCGGCTAAAGACTTAAGTGAAAAATTTGGCAAACGTTGGTTTGTGCTTTTGGGAAGTTGAGGAAATACAAGTTTGGGTCTGCTATGTTACATACTTGCAGGCCCCTTTTTTTCCTGTTTTTTTTTTTTTTTTGTTTGTTTTGTTTTTTTGAGAACTGCTATGGTAAAACTCATGACTAAATCTAATATATGATACAGGACCTACATATATTATGAAGTAGCACAAATAAATGCGACCATCAAAGTTTACTTCTTGTTTTTAGCTGTTTATATGAATCGGGGTGAATCTCTTTTGCAAGGGGCAGAGGATTTGCCTGGTAAATAAAGGGAGGACCCTTTTATATATGCCACATCCATTTTTGCTGCAGGCCAGACTGAAAGTCTAGACCTGAACTTATTAATGTGCCAACCAGTTGGCAGCTCAAGGAAGTTGGTGATGGGTTGTGAATAATTTTGGTCCTAAAACTTTTTTTTTTCCCTAATGAAAATTGAGTTTGAAAAACAGTGTGTGGGGGCACAAAGCAGATATTTTATCAGTGAAAACTTGAGAGAACTCATTTTTTGTTGAAAAAGTGTTGATTATTAGGAGTAATGATTTGGAGCATTGGCTCCCAACCTTTTTGGATTCAAGGGACCCCCCCCCCCCTGAAAATGTCATCTTGGTTTTCACTTTTTTCTTTTTTTTGACTACCGAAAAATAATAGACCGGTTCTGCTGTTGCAAAGAACTCAGAAAGGTCACAGATCAGAAGGCTTTTAATATGAATTTCTGTTTATTTTCTCTGAATTTATATTTTGACTCATGTTTCCATTCCTAAGACTGCTATGGTTGTGCAGCCCCCCATGGCAGCCTTGAAGGAGTCTTGGAGCACCCCAGCATGCTGTACTACCCTAGTTATGAATCACTGCTTTAGAGCCTTATCATTTAACTGAGAGTTTTCCATTTGTTAGTAGCAGTAGGTTAGTCCCATGTCTATAGTTTGAAGTTCAGTCCTGGTTGTTATCAAGTAAAGAATCATTTATTTATGGCTGTCAAGTGAACTTGCTTTATTTCTCTCAGCCCTTTTTGTAGGAGACGGGCATCAGCTTCCCAAGTAAGTGTTTGGCACTTCAGTTTGCACTCAGTAAACGAAGTGTGCAATGCACAAATGCAAGAAAACAAACCAATTTTTCACCTGTAGAGCCAGGTGTGACTGAGACGTAACTTCCCCAGCAGCATGTCTCAGTCTGCATCTGTTGATCAGCAGACTACTGCAGTCTTCAGGGCAACCTGTCATCACATTTTACAAGAACTAAGTTGATATTGGGACAGATCTATCCAGGAATGTGTGAAGGGCTGCTGAAGCCAGTGGAGTTCTGGCAGGAGCAGTGTGGTCCATTGGCAGCTTCTTGCCCATAAATATTAAATTATTTTTTAATCCATATTATACAAGTTAAATCTAATCAGGCTACATGTAATTTAGTTTATAAATACTGATCCCAGTATCTCTTGTGCTAGTCAGACTGAAAATTAAGTTTCTAGCTTGTATTTTCTATTGTGAATAAAGGAGCATATTGAAGTTTGAAGAATAGCTACTTTACAGAGCAGGTTGAGCATTTCTCATGCACCTAACTATATTTATGATCGACTGTAACAGCTTAAAGAGCTGTTGTGTTTAACACATGATTAAAGAAACTTTAAATTATGTTTTTAACTAATAGAGTGGAATGCTTCTAGCTTACCTGCCAGAATGGGGGGGGGGGGGGGGGGGGGGGAGGGTGTGTGTGACAGTGCTTCATATTTGATTTGACAAGATGAAAAATAAAACTAATGTAGGTGTTAAGCTAGACATTTGAATTTAGGAGCTTATTGCACAAGACGTTTTACCTACTGACTTGAAACCAGCAAAATCATTGACACTTTAAAATGAAATAATTATAGGCAGTGCTTTGAATGGACACTGAACAGGAAAGCATGTATTTCTAGAAAGCCTTCTTCATAATTGCACTCCTGATTCTCCTATTTAAATGTATACTGGTACAACTTGTGTGGCTTTCAGGTGGTTACACCTGATTCATATCATGGGTGAGAAAACAGTCTGGCTTTAAAGATGGAAGAAAATTGTATTGAACTTGTGATGTCATATTATCAGCAAAGCAGAAATGTTATCTTGATTTAAAAGGATATTAGTTATGATCCAAAGCCTATTGAAGTCAATGGTAGGACTCCCACAGACTTCAGCGGGCTTTGGCTCTGAGGTACTTAGAATGGCTAAGCCATGTGGTATTTCTAAAAGCAGACTTCCTTCCTATTTGTAGCAAAATATCAGATTCAAATCAGGAGGAAAAAAATGGGTGTGTGGTTTTTGTTGTTGTTTAGGTTTGTTTTTCTGCTTCACAATTTTTTTAAATTTTAGATTGGGCAAGAAGGAAAGAAGTCATTTTGTTTCAGAATTGCTTCCCATAATTCCACCTTTATGAACAGGCAAAAGGTTTGGCAACTATTAAAGAAATATTTTTCAGGTCCCAATGGAAGGGTCTTTTTAACACATTGATTTTTGGGTTTACAAAATCTAACATTGCTTAAAGCTGACCTGCCTGAATCTCTTGTATTTTATTAAATATTTCAACTCTCAGTGGCAAGCCAAGTTATGAAATGTATCTGTAAGTGTTCTATATTAAAATAATTAGTGGTAACAATGCTAATGTATGCATTTAAATGGTTATAGGCTGGCTTTTCGCCCTGCCTCAGGTTGATGATTAATTTGTCTTTTATAAATATACTCAACACTTTTCCTAATTGTATGACTTTTGCTAGGAATGAACAAGCTGTTTAAAATACTATGTTCTGGAAGTGTTACTTATTTAAGTCCAGGAATTGAGAATAGGAATGACTGTTCACACAACTGTGGGCTTCAGGATTGTTTCCTGTGTCTTAATTGAAATAACAGGTCATAGCAATAGTCCTTGTTCTGTTTTTACTCAAAGCCAGAATATTGCCAAAACGAACCAAGTATTACGTTGTTAACCACTGGTGATGCATGTGCTACTGGGATGATGATCATCAAGCAAAACAAGTAAGGTTTCAGTTTAGCATGGAGGAAACTGGGGTAGACAGACATATCCGTGCTCTTCAAGTGCAACTCTTCTTTGCACAATTGATTTCAGAAGCAAGGTTTTTTTGGTTTTTTTGTGTGGTTTTTTTTTTTTTGTAATACCTTATTGGATCAGTTGTGTAGTCTGGAGAGATGTTAGACAAGACTTTGGCACAAAGTGTCCTTCAGGTGTGGGAAAGAAGACCTGAGGGTGGGCATTTTGTGCCTGAAAGCTTGCCTAACAGCTCTTCCAGCTTTACAGTTGGTCCAATAAAGCAGGTGGTCAGCCTGCAGCACGAATGTCACAAGTGGCATGGGCAGTGTTTGTGTGTAGCATGATCAGGGCTGGAGGGGAGGAAAACATTCAGCATGGTGGTAGATGGAGCAGAAAGCACAGCAGCAGGTCAGGTAGGGAATAGAAGGCAAAGAAGCAGAAAACCGGCAGGAAAAAGGGGCTCAGAGTGGCAGTTGTGGAGGGCTAATTTGTGGCATGCCTATCCAAAAAAAAAAGTTTGACCTCAGCTGCATTAAGACATCACCAAAGTAAAACCCTTGCTTCTCTCATTTCCTGGACCGTCGTGGCTGCAACACTGATCTTGAGTCAGAATCAAGTTAACTGGTATCTGTTGTTGAAGGTACCACTGGAGACTTGCTTGACACCTTCCAAACGAAGTGGAGTCTCTGTGCCTCTCAGAATCTGCTGTTCAAAATAGTTCGTTTCTACTCAGGACAGCTTTCAACAGTCCAGATTTATGTTTTTTGAGGAAAAACCCTTGCCAGGGTAAGAGAAAAATGGATTTGGTACTTGCCATAGATTCTGTAGTTGGAATGTGGTAGCTCCTGTGTTTCAAGGAAATGGGTCAAATTGAACTAAAATGGTAATTTAAAGCATTAATACATATACTAGGGCTATGCGAACCTTTGGTCCTTGATTCATTTGGTGGAGATTTGGCCCCATTTGGTGGCCGAATCTGAATCGAATCAGAGAACCCTTTAATCTCTCCGAATCGAATCGGAACTCTCTGATTCAATTTGGAATGATTTGGCAATTCGGACATAGAGACAGCTTGAAATGTTTTTCTACATACCTCTAGGTAGCAGGGGTTCATGGATGCTGTGATGCTGGGGTGCATGCACTCCTGTGGGACGCTCCATCCACCCTAGCATTGCAGCGATCATGAGCTGCGCCTGCTACCTCAAGTTATGTAGAACAGACTTATACAGCTGTGTCTGTCCAAATCGGCATTAAATCTTCAGATTCAGCCAAATCGAATCAGGGACAGTGATCCAAATCAACAAAGAAATCATGGTGGGGGAAGTATGATAGTTAAAATAGCTTCTTACTGCTAGTGGCCTTAAAATACAACACTTTCTCTTACAATCACTTTCTCCCTGCTCTTCCAATATCAGGTTCCCTGGCAAGGTCTATTTTCATTCTCTTGCTTTTTGTATGGCTGTGGAAGTGTAACACCAGTAGAGATGCACTTTCCCAGGTGCATTACTGGCTGGAAAGAGCTGGTGTAATTGTTTTATTCCTGTCCTTCAACCCCTGTTGCTGTAATGCTCTTGCTGTAGCTGGGTGGACACTCTCCAGATGGATACTGCCGGCAGAGTGCATCTGAGCCTGCAGGTTCATAATGTGAGTAGTTTTCAGTTGCCCTAAGAATAGAGGGCTTAAAAAAACACCTTTCATGTGCAAGTGCCGTGTGAAGGAAAGCAACAAAATTCTCATCTCTTCATAGATCTAGGCCTTGCTGTTATTAGGAGTGCGATTTCCCCTTCTCCCAAGTTTGTATGCAACTTGTCACTGATTGTGTCTTTGTCAACATAGTTTATGTCCATCGGAGAAATCATTTTAACTACTGGTAATACCAAACAGCTTCATGATATAAAAAGTGTGTCCACCAGGAGGCTCTGTCCACTAAAACCTTTGTTGTGTAGTGGACCAACTCTCCAGTTTGCGTCTCCTTCCCAGTTCAACTAATTACTTTTATCCCAGCTCTCTCTAACTGCTTGTACAAGCTCAAAATATGATGGTGTCCTGGATAGAGTGACTTTTTTTCAGAATAGAACCACTCTACAGTGTTAAATGAAGGCAAGTACTTGTATATTTATTTGTTAAGCAGCACAATAAAAGATTAGAATTAAAACCTGACTGGTGAGTACTTCCATATTTGTATGGCAAAAACCTTTTGCAGTTTCTTCACTCTATGGTAGGAAAAGCACTTCACTAAATTATGTTGATATTATGTTTTTACATAATTATATGGTTTTCCCTAAATTGCATCATAATAAGAAACATTGTATTGTGTACCTGCAGAGCTGCTAAGTATAAATGTTCACTAGTTAAGCACTCATGTTAAATTTGATCAGTATTAAAGAGTTAAAAAGTCACTTCAGATGTTACACAGAACTTAAAACAGCTCTACAAATCACCAGAGTAAAAGCAAGTGCAGTTTTTTTTTTTCTCCTAACCTCTCCCTTGGAATGATACTGAACTCTTTGCTGAAACCTACAGGAAATGCACACCTTTTTTTTCAGGTAACCATCAAAGATGTCAGCCTGAATTATTTAATTATGCTAAAATTAAATGAAAAGTGGCAGGCCATTTTTTGTGGTTTTTACCATAATTTTCCTGCCCAGTAGCTGTTGAAGGTCTCGCCTAAATGAAGGTAACTGATTGAACACTAGTTGAGGAAAAGTGATGCTAGCTCTACCCATAATGCTGTCAAAAGTCGGAGTAAATGGGAGGGGGTGGGATTTCCACCTTTCTGTTGCAGATCTGTAGAAACAAAATATTAAAACAATAGCTTCCTTATTATTACTGCTTGTTTATTCTCTGCTGTAAATTTGGAGAATTACCCCCTTGAAAGTGGTGTAAAGTTTAGTGACTTTGCTTATGTGTACAGTAGAAAGTACTGTTTGGGGACTACCAAAACTGGTTGCCTCAAAATTGGGAAAAACTGTTTCGTAGATCTTCAGAAGCTTAGGAATAATTAATAAACGTTTAAGGGTTTGCTTAATATTTGATGTTTGCTTAATGCAGGTTTTGCTGTCGTTCCAAGTGACCCAAATCAGTCTGGTCCATCATTGGGTTTTTAATGTTTTGAAGGTGAAAAGATACTAGCATTCTTGCTGGTTTTGCAGGAATCTGATTCTTTATTGTTTCATATAACCAAGTTTCTAGTGTAGTACAGGTCAGTCGCATCTTACACAGGGGTTAAGTGCTAAAGTCAGCGCATAAGGTGAAAATCAGCGACTATATGTGGGGGGGCGGGGCTTGAGTTTGCACGCGGCACTGTGCTTAGAGCTGTGTGGCTGATGGCAACAGCGCAGCGCGGGGTGGTGGTGGGGATGGCTGCGTGCCGCCTGGCCACCACCACGGTGCTGCTGCTGCCCGGTGGCTTGGCCACACAGCTCCAGGCATGACTCCATGGCAACAGCGGGAGGTTTTGGAGACAGTGGCTGTCACTGCCATAATGGGCCTCCAGGTAAGCGGCAGCACTGCGTGCAAGCTCAAGCCCCTCCCACCCCACGTATAGTTGAATTTGCGCAAGTTAAATGCATGTATGATGCGACTGACCTGTATAGTGACCTGAGTGCTGCTTTTGTAATAAATCTTGGGCTGGATAAAATTCAAGGCATGCATTTGCTAAGAACTTGGGATCTTCCAGAGATGCAAATATGAACCCAGGAGTTTTATACTGCATTTACTATTGCTGTATCTAAAGACCTCAGAATTTATAACTGACTGTTGTCGGTAGTGTTACACCTATGACTGATTTCCCCCCTACCCCCCCTTTAGTGGCTGATTTACAACCAGCAGATCTGATATGCTGTCTAGTTGAAGACAGTAGTATATTTTCAGATTGTCCAGGTAGTTATGCCTATAGTTATGATGGCCTGCCACTTTTCATGTAATTTTGGCCCAATTAAATAATTCAGGCTGAATATCTTTGCTGTTTGCCTGAAAAAAGTGTGCATTTCCTGAAGGTTTCAGTTAAGAGTTCAGTATCATTCCAAGGGTGAAATTAGGGTGAAAACAATTGCACTTGCTTTTGCCTATGGTGATTAATTCATAGAACTGTTTTTAGTTCTGTGCCAAAACATAGAGCCACACATTATTTCATGATTTTTCTGGTATTTGAAACTTGTATATGGCATGAGTGTGCTTTCTGCCAACCCTGTGAAAATTCATTCTGGGCCCATGTTATGAGCCTCTGCAAAAAAAAATCTCACTGCTGTGCAGTCAGTGATAGTTTGTTAGCATTTGGGCACTGAACCTTCAGAGAATTTCACTTAGGCTTGAACTTGATTGGTCCCTTCACAGCTTGTAATGTTACTCACAGGAGCCAATCGGGCCTTCACTGGCAATTGCTTCTCCCAGCTGCTGGGGGCTGCTATTGTATTAGTCAAATGAGAAGAGGGAGACCACCGCTCCACTTTTAGCCCTATTTATGGTGTTTCCCACATAGTGGGAAGGAACAGAAGAAACACCCTAACAATGCTTAAGAGAAGCAAAAGGTTTGAGAGGATATAGGCTGGAAAGGTAAAGTGACTAACGGTGGGAATAGGGATGCAAGCAAGCTACAAGCAGGATGAGGAATACTTGTGGGGCAGGAGAGGGGGACAGAGTATATGTGGGGAGGAGCAGGAAGGTATGTAACCACTATAGACGCTCCCCTCTGGAAGCCAGGAATGCTGAGCCTCTGCATTCTTTTGATCTCTTGCAGATAGTTGTGAAACCAGCTGACAAAGCTTTCATACCTTTTGGGGCAGATTGAGATAGAAGATAAGATGCTTTCAATACCCAGTAGCAGAGAAAAGGGCTGTAGATGTCAAGATCCCCACCTGTGTGCATGTGGGTTAATTCACTTGTTTTAATACTGCCATTTGTTTTCAGTTAAATAATAGAAACTTAACAATTGCAAAAACACTCGCAAGTTAAGTGTCAGTACTAAGGTACTTAGGCAACTATTAACCCTGTCTCCCCAAGGCATGTTATGAATTTCATTATATTAACATATCCTGTTTTTTCCAACAGGTCCCCTGCCTCATCCAGTGCAGAGTTACCCTATTTTTGTCATGCGTCAAGGATATGTCATGAAAGTAGCTGTTGTGTCTATTGCAAAAGTTGAAGAGGACGTGGTGAATGAAATGGGAACTGCAGTGAGGGAAGGGTTGCTGTTATGGTGAAGGTATCTTAATGCTGCCTCTGCCGTAGAGTGCTTTATATGAAGTTGGGCAAGTCATATAAATGAAAATATTTATAGGTAACTAGTTCCTGTTCCTCGACTACTTCACTTGAAACACTTAGGGTCAACTCTGCAAGAAGTGTGCACTCTCAGCTGCCACAAAATTCAGTGGGATTTCTGCTCTGCATGTAACATGCTGTAAAATGCTAAGTACTCTGAAAAAATTAGCCAAGGCTGCTTGAATCCTATTTTCAGTCAATTTCTGACTTTCTAACCCATTTCACCCCATGTGCAAAACAGAAATGATCCCTCTCACTTCAAGCATTCTTATGAAGATCACTTTTATTTGTAAAGACCTCCTGTGGTACTTGCACTATCAGAAAAAACCCAAGAAAAAATTAAATTTAATATTCAGTGGATGGTGTGCAAGATATATAGCATAGGGTCACACATTGAGAAGAATATGGAGTAGTTAGGATTACTGGTCACTCAATGAGGCTGGGAGTCTCTAGGAAAGGTGTAGTTGGGTGATCAGGGATCCTAGAAATTAGTTTGCCATGGAGAAACATGGAATTTGTGTTTTTTATAGGGAATCTTTAGAATTGGCCGGGGGAACCTTACAGAAAATAAAATGCTGGCTTTCCAGGAGAAGCCAGCAGTTACTACAGCCTCTGAGGCAGACTGCCAGGGAGAAGCCACCAGCACACGGAAGCAGCTGAGATGGCAGCTACCTTCGCCTCCCTCTGCTGCTGATTAGCTGAGAGTGCTGCCCATTGTGTGACCTCACCCCTCTCTGCCACTGAGGGGCAGGGCCACATGAATGACAGTCCATATCCAATCAGCAGCAAGGGGTGGGGCCACCACAAGCCCCACAGCCAGTCAGTGCTGGGGGGAAGCTTACCACAGAAACACATTTTTATTTTTTTTAACAGACTTCTGCTCTTTTCATAGCAAAAAACTATGATCCCTAACAAGACCATCAATGCTATACATAAGGGTGCTGAAATCAGGTCTACAGTAAATTTAGGTTCATTCTTGCTAGATACTCAATTTCAACTATGTTTAAGAGCTAGGAAGCAGAGAAATTAGTCATTTCTTTGACTTCTTAGTGCTCATCTACAGGTAAAAAAAATCTTGGTTAACATCTGTACTTGATAACTGAGAAATTTGGATGAAATATTCAAACAATTAAAATTTTTGATATGCTGGCAAGATTTATGATAGAGCAAGTATTTTATTTAGGAGAAACTAGGCTTCTAGATTAAAAAAAAAAAGATTGGGTATACTACAAATTCTATAATCAGTACTCATGATATTTAAACTAATTCTGCACTAGGTTCTTCAGCACTGTAGCATAAAAGGCAACATCTCAAAACCAAAAGAGCTGTTTGAATAGAATTAATAGCTTGTTGGGTTTTTTTTTTCCATCTTTGTCAATTTTCCTACTCTGATCCTTCAAAGCCTTTGCCCAGTCATGGATCTGAAGTAATAGTTGAGTTGTCCCAAAACAGAAGTCTGTTCATATCCACTCCACTGTGGTGGTGGTGTGCAGCTAGGAAAACTGCCCCAAAGGGAGCCTTTGAGCAAGGATGGATGAAAGGACCCCAGCCCAAAGGTCAACACTTCTGTCAGAAATGGAAGGTGCATCAATGTGCAAGGTGCTTTCAAGAGGACAGAGGCAAAAAACTTCAGAGGCAGAAACATTTGGGAGAATGAGGATTGTGTATGAATTGACAACAGGCAATCCATAATGATTTAAGACAAAACTAGAATTTCATCCAAGATGCACACACTTCCATAATCACTGCAAAAACTATCTAGAGAATAGAAACTTAAAATTTATCCTACATCATTCTTAAGGATCTTCTTGGTATAACAAAACTAAATTTATTTTATCTCAAGATTAAAGGGATGTGGCCAGCTTGGAGAGAGTTCAGAAGAGGGCCACCCATTTGGTGAGAGGGCAGCAGGACAGGCCCTATGAGGAGACTGAGGGACCTGAACCTGTTCAGCCTTGGCAAGAGGAGGCTGAGGCGGGGACCTAGTGGCTGTCCTACAAACTCATCAGGGGAGATGAACAGCAAACAGGAAGAGCCCTATTCTCCCCAGCACCACCTGGGGTGACGAGGAACAATGGTAATAAGCTGATGGAGAATAGGTTTAGGTTAGAGATGGGGAAGCAATATTTTACAGTCAGGGTGGCCAGAATCTGGAACCAACTTCCTAGGGAAGTGGTCCTTGCCCTTACCTTGGGTAGATTCAAAAAAAGGTTAGATAATCACCTGTCTGGGGTCTCATGAACCCAGAATTCTTTCCTGCCTGTGGCAGGGGGTCAGGCTAGATGATCTGTTCAGGTCCCTCCTGACCCTAGCTACTATGAAATATTAGTAGGTGACAACATGAAATTCACCAAGTTCAATTTTTTTATTGAAAAAGCACATTTTCAGGCTTATATTTAGAAAGTGAGTACAGCAGTTTTCCAGAAATATATGGACACTGGAGATGGGGAAAGGAATTTTCAGTTCTGAATATGATCTTCAAAATCCTGTCATATTTTTCAAAATCCTTAGCTTCCACTTTGGTCAGAAAACTCTGCTGACAAGTTCAAACATGACCTGTGGAATAATGAGGTTATTAATAAATATTTATTAATAAAGAGTTGTACATTGTGAATTCTCCTTAACATTACAAAAATAAGACGAAAGCATCCAGATTATCTAAAAATAAATTGGTTATAATAGCAACCCAAAAGAAGAAAAAACCTTGGTGAGATTTTGCATGAAATAACTAGTGAAGAGTTATTGCCATGTACAGCAGGCTACAGAAAAGTAACATTGTAGGATTTTTTCCAAATCATTCCCTATAAATCATAAAGCTGCATTTACACCCCTGCAAGAGTATAGTTCTTGGATCCACACAGCTTCATTATTTTGTTCCGCAGGGTGATGCTGAGAAGCTTGGTGATTGAACATCCAACTAACCTCTATGGTGATAAGTATGACTATCATCCACTCCAAGCGCAGGGCATGCTTTTCATTCAGGTGATTGCGCATCAAGTCTGTCAGATCCATACAATGCTGCAGTTTCTCATTCATTACCTGTTGCAGGAAAGGGGGATTTTAAGTCAACAGTTCAGGTATATGGAGAACTTAAGCTGAACAGATATAGTACTTCCCAGAGAGGTTGCAGAATCTTCATCCTGATTTCATAACAACAGGCTCCCTAGAGAAGCTGTGGAATTTCCATCCTTAGAAGCTTTTAAGAGCAGGCTAGGCCACTTGTCTAAGATGATCCTGCCTTGAGTGGAATTGGACTAGATGACCTCCTAAGGTCATTTCAAATCCTACATTTCTATGATTCTATGAAATCATTAAAGAAAGCTAACACAAACCAGAAAAGGGTTAACTGAACCTGACTTCTACTAATTGAAGCTGTCCATTATAAAAGAGTAGGGCTGGAAGAGACCTCTGGAGGGCATCTGTTCCAGTCCCCTACTCAAGGCAGGATCATCCCCATAATGTATACCATACAAGCCCTTGTCTAATGTATTCCTAAACTTATGCAATCAATCTTAGTGCTTAGCTACCAGGATACCAAACACCTTAACTTGCAAAAGAACTACAGAGGGCCTCTAAGTACAAGATTTTTGATTAAAGATACTCTGATTCATTTAGCAGATTACATGAAAACTTGAAGTGTTATTTAATAAAAATGCAGGCTCACAGGAACTCAACTGAATGGTGTTAAATCATCTGTCTAATTTAAAACCTTGAAAATGCAAGGTAGCACAACTTGGAATAACCAACGTATTTAAAAAAAGAAATGTGCACACCTTTCAGGTGGTGTCAGAACTGTTTCTGCATGCTGATGTGCAAACACCAATCAAATGGACTGAATGCCTCAACTTATGAAGCACAGATGTTTCTGATCAACGGGGAAAGAATAGAATGCTCCAGACCCTCCTAATCTAAACACAACATTAACTCCATCATATTGATTAGAATAATACTAAGTTTAGTGTTTAATTTTAAAATAAATCCAATTTTTATTTATTTCTGTAAATACTGTACTCTAATTTAAATTTTAAAGGCAAGGTAAGAAAGCCTGATTTGTAAGACTAGCTTTTACAGGGAGAATGGCATTACCCTTCAGTTATGTTCCAGGTGAAATTTCAGATATTTCTTTTGACGTAAACATTCTGAAGTAGTTTGAGTTATTACTAATGTAATAATGCTACTTTCCCCAAGCAATGTTATGGCAGCTGATGAACAGAAATATCTCTGGAGCATTCAGAAAGGGAGCAAATGGAAAGGTACTTTGAGTAAAGGGTCATCTTAGAAGTGTACTCAGCTGTCATCCCTGGCTTCTAGTTTAAAAAAATGCAAACGTCTTGGCCAGCAACTCTACCTTTCTATACTGTTGTACAGAAACTTGCACTTTCTGGGCATTACTTTGAAAAAAAAAATTTTCAGGCAATATGGCTAGACTTATACCAATCAACATGTTACCAGATGGGGCCAACAGCCTGTTGTTGGCACAGGCTGGAGCAGCAGACTCCACAGCAGAGGGAAGCAATGCAAAATGGAGGTGACAGCTCTATGAGACTGATTCTCTTGTGTCAGACTGGATCTTTCTGTGCGTCAGATATGACCTGCAGGCCACTGTTGCTGACCCTTGCTATAGGATCAGCTGTCCTATAGGATCAGCTGTGATTAACTGTCTTTTTATTAAGCAGTAGAGACCAGTATTTTCTAGCAGGTAGCTTAGAGGGGTCTAGTAGGATTCTTTCTGGATTATTCATAAAGAAAACTCCCACAAGCAATTAAGTGCAATATTTAAGTCCCTTCAAAACGCTTGTAGGTATTTGATTCCTTTTCTTAAGGGACAATGCCAACAAGAACCTTGCTTTGCTTTCTGTTGCATCTCATTCACTTTTATTTCTGTTGCTGGCTCTGACTAATATCAATACAGTAGCATATAACTTCTAATGAAGTTGATGGCAGCTGACCTCTGGATTAAGCTAGGGCACATGCTTATGCTGCTAATGAATACCACCCATTCTAGTGGTTCATTACAATAT
>NW_005842120.1:1899050-1920469 GCF_000455745.1 Alligator sinensis | reverse complement strand
TTTCCCTATCTGTATTAATAAAAGAGACCATGTTGTTTCTAGTGGTTGTTTCTCAACTCATTCTGCATCGTTAAGTCTTTAAACATGACAAAGCTCCAGAAAGCAAGGAAAAGTTACTTCACTTCTGTAGTTTAGAACAAAAAGATGACTCTTGTTAGATCTATTCAAAATCTTATTTATTGACTCAGAAAAAATGTGCCTGTATATATAAGGTTGTAAGTAAGGCTGGCCATTGTGGCCAAAATGAGTCATGGCTGTCACAGCAAAAATGCAAAAGTAACTAACTCATAGAAGAGGGTGGCAGGACTTATCCTGACCAACTTTTCCACTAAAAGTATTTAAAACTTAAAAAATACTCTCCATTTCTACTTCTGTAGAGAAAGGCAAATTTATTAAAAGTGATGGAGTAGTCTAGCTCAACATAAGCTAGGCTGGAAGATCATGAGTTCTTATGGACGTCTCATTAGCAGAAGACCTACCTTCACTCTGCGAGCAATACTGAGGAACTGACAGGTTTTGTCATAAAGCTGCTCCAGGTGTGCTCTGTCCCAGTAGAAGTCAGGAGTTATCAGCAAATCTGAACTCAGATTTATACGATGTCTGAAAAAGGACAGATACAGCTCTTCAAAGTCATTCTGGCAGTTTCAGAATCAACTGTTTAAACTTATTTCAGAGAAGCAATTAAAGCTTACTCAGTTTTCTACCAATTGCTATGGGGTTTCTTTTATTTAAAGGAAACTGGATATGGCTGCACAAAGTATATCACCTCATCCACTACAGAAAATAGAAACTGAGGGATACTAAACCAAATTTAAAACAAACGGTGCATCTACACGTACACTTAAATGCAAAGCAATAAGCTCCAGAGCAGACTTGAGCTGGAGCAAACTTCCTGGGCACAGCATCTACATGTGTGCCTGGGGCAGCAGCAATTTGAGCTGGAGTGGAAAAAGCCTGGGCTGGCAGGGGAACGGGGGTCAGCCTTGGGCTCCGGGTGGTGGCATTGGGCAGTGGAGGGGCTGGCTGGGGCACAATGGTGTTGAAGTACAGAGCCATGTGGCTAGATGGCAGGTAGGAGGAGTCTCACCCCCAGCTGGTTGGGCTGACTGTGCACCATTTATGCCAGCAGTCAGCATTTACACATGTGTTTCATTGCAGTTAATTACTCTGCTGTAATATATTACTGTCCCTGACTATCTTATGGTGGAATTAATTAGTTTACTGTGCCCTAATACATATGTAGATGTTCAGCCCTGATCCCAGTAGGTGTTGAATATCGGAATCACTAGAACTAGAAAACCAGCTCCCCTTCAGGCCTGGGATGTTTTCTCTCAACAGTATATAAAGTTCAGATGTCATTCAAACCTCCCACCTTGTGGCATTCAGGATCATTAACTTTTAGTTTCTTTCCAGCCCACTCAAACAGGCTCCTTCAGGTTCAAGATAGGGATATGAAACCTAAGGCTTACACAAAAGTTGTTATTTCCTTTCTCAGTCTATTAATTTAAAGAATAAGAGCATAAAAAATTACCATTTATTGGGTTAGACCAAAGACTTAAACTCCTATTGTCCTATAATAGTCTCTGAATTAAACCGACCTTGCCTAAGTCTTCTACAGCCAGCCAGGGCTGCTTTGACCCGGATCAACATGCTGTAGGCCCAGGCACATCTGTAAATGCAGTACCCAGGAGCAATAAACTATGGCACAAAGTGCACTGGAGTTTATTCAGTTGAATTAATTGCACGTGTAGATGCACTCAAGGTGTAGTATACTTTCCAGGCACTAGGGCAGTAGATTTCTTTAGATATAAAATGAAAAAAAATGTGGGATTCTTTGTAAAAGAGTTTACCTTAAGGCAAAGAGTTCCCCAATTTTTTGCATTACATCAGCATGAGAAAGTTTCACCTTTTTTCTTGACTTTAGTATCTGCAGAGTAGATAATGGTATTAGTCATAAAATATTACTGACCATCTTTTATGTAAGCTTAGTTAAAAAGTCACAAGCTCTTTACCCTCCGTAATGTACATGGCCCATGTCCCTACAAGCAAGAATGTGCGGTTTGCGGCGTCTCAAAGCCTTATGCGGCGCAAGTGATTCTGTTCGCTATGCTGCGTATTTGCAGTGCAGCGGCAAGTTTAGATAACAGGAAATCCCAGTACCTAAAACACCGGCAACAGAAAAAGGCGGGGTGGCATGTCACTGCAGCATGCATTGCCCGAAACAGGAGACTGGCCAGCCAGAGCCACACACTAGCTGCCAGCCTGGCTCTGCATGCCTGAGTGGCTGCTGCTGCAGCCCTGGAAGGCCTCCAGAACCTAACAAAGGCTGCTGGGGCCAGCTCAGGTGCTGGACCCAGCCTACCTACCCCACCCAGGGCAATCTGTGCGCCAGAGCAAATGTGCAGGGGTGTGCCCAGGGTCAACTATGTGCTCCTGGTATTTCTCCCTGGGGAAATGCACATTTCTGCTTGCGGGGACATGCCCTATGAGTTCAAATGATTTCTTCTCTTGTTACCTTGCAATTATCAACACTGAGGGCCTGGATACATGACACATTTGCTCTGGTGGAATTTTACATAACTTTTTACATCAATATAAATTATAACAGGATCCCAAATGCATAGAACCAATGGATATCAACAGGGTGCTCCAAGATCCTTTTAAGGTTGTTGCAGGGTGCTGTAAAATATTAGCTGTGTTGGGAATGCAAATACTACACAGAAACATTCAGGACAAAACTGAACTCCTGAATGCCCACTTTGCTTCAGTATTTCACCAGGCCAAAGGGAAAGACAAGTGAGATAAAGCTCATAGGGGGCATGCCAGGAATGACAGCCTCCCCACTGTGGATGTTGAGTGGGTGCAATACCAATTAGAAAAGCTAGACATTTATAAGTCAGCAGAATCAGATGGACTTCATCTGAGAGTACTGAAAGAGCTGGCTGAGGTCATCGCAGAAACCTTGGCAAAGCTCTTTCAGAATTCACGGGGCACAGGGGAAATCCCTGAGGATTGGAAGAGGGTCAACATTGTGTCCATCTTCAAGAAGGGGAAGAGGAAGTACCAAGCAACTATAGGCCAATCAGCCTAACCTCTATTCCAGGGAAAATCCTGGAAAAGTTCATTAAAGAATCTATGTGCACTATGCTCGCGGAAGGTAAGATTCTGAACGACAGCCAGCATGGCTTTGTCGCAGGTAGGTCTTGTCTTACCGATCTCATCTCCTTCTATGACCAGGTCTCTTGCCACCTGGACATGGAAGATGAGGTAGACATTATATACCTAGACTTCCAAAAGGCTTTTGATCTAGTATCCCATAATATCCTAGGAAAACTGGAAGATTGTGGACTCAGGTGCTCGACGGTTCAGTGGGTGGGAAACTGGCTACACGGTAGGACCCAGAGAGTTCTCATGAATGGATCTGTGTCATCCTGGCGCAAAGTGGCCAGTGGTGTCCCTCAGGGGTCCATGCTTAGACCAGTGCTTTTCAACATCTTTATCAACGATCTGGATGGGGGAGTGAAAAGCTTGCTAGCCAAATTCGTGGACGACACCAAGTTATGGGGCAATGTGGTCACATCAGAAGATAGGTTGCAGATACAGGCCGACCTAGACAGACTCAGGAGTTGGGCGGACCAGAACCAGATGAAGTTTAACGCTTCCAAGTGTAAGGTGCTCTATCTGGAGACAAACCTCAACATACAGGCTGGGTGGTGACTCGCACCACGGCCGAAAGGGACCTGATTACCATGACTGACCATTGCATGAATATGAACTGTCATTGCAAGGCAGTGGCCAGCAGGGCAAACAACACGCTGGCATGCATCAACTGATGCATCTCATGTAAAACTAAGGAAGTGATACTCCCACTGTACTCAGCACTGCTGAGACCGCAGTTGGAGTACTGTGTCCAGTCCTAGGCGCCGTGCTTCAATAAGGACATGGAAAAACTTGAGAGGGTCTAGAAAAGAGCTACTCATATGATCAGGGACTTGCAAGGCAAGCCATATGAGGAAAGGCTGAGGGACCTGGGCCTCTTTAGCCTGAAGAAGAGAAGGTTGAGAGAGGACTTGACAGCAGCTTACTGCTATATCAGAGGAGTTTATCAGGAGCTCGGTGAACAACTGTTCACTAGGGCACCTCTGGGGGAGGCCAGGACCAACGGATATAAACTCCTGGAAGGCCGCTTCAGGCTTAATATTTCCTTCAGCATCAGGGTGTCCAGTCTGTGGAATAAACTCCCTCCAGAGGTGGTGCACTCGCCTACCATGGAGGTTTTCAAGAGGAGACTGGGCAGTCACCTCACTCTTCCTGCCAGGGGGGGCTGAACCCAATGATCTGCAAGGTCCCTTCCTGCCCTTAACAATCTATGAATCTATAAAACATCATGACCTGTTGTGCTCTTTCTTTGCAACAGAATAATTGCTCTATTATTTTTCTGTAGGCAAAAATGAGTGAAAGTTAAGAGCTAGTATTTTCTGAGGGATGACTTGAGTCTAAAATGGTTGAGAACCACTGGCACAGAGAAGCAGTTTATACTAAGGTAACAAAGCGTAAGCTACTATTTCCAAGTCTCGCCACTAGCTGGCAGGGTAGGACCATAATAGCCTGTTTGTACTGAGCAACTGCAAACTTACACGGGTGGAATTTTACCTGATTCTTTTGAGAGTATTCAATGCTAGATTAAGCAAAGATACCCTAGCACAGGGGTTTACATCACACATTTGCTCCTTGTTTTCATAAGTAATTATATTGTGGTGTGCTTAGGCCAGCCCCCTCAGCAGATCTGCAGCCAGGGGTGGGGCCACCAGGCCCCTTTGCCAATCAGCAGCAAGGAACAGGGCCACCACAAAAAAAAATCTCCCTCCCTCCCCGGCTCAGAACCCCCATCGTCCTGGCTACGCACCGCCCTACCTCTAGCCACAGCCAACAGAATCACAGGGACAAAGGATTCACATGTATTTTCACCAATGAACTGAAAAATAGGACTTTCTGCAGCCTATTCCTCATTTAGAAATGGACAGGGGACAAAGGGTTTAAAAACAGGACAGTCCAGTATAAAACAGGACCAATTGCCACCCTATATCTGTCTGGGCCTATTGATCTTTAATAAAGAACTAGGGAAGAAAAGAATGGAAACACAAACCAAACCAAACTGAAAAAAGAAACACCTCACCTCAGGAATTGACTGGATAGATTCCACGAACATGTCCAAAGATGACTCCCATATTGCCAGCTTTACTGAAGCAGAAAGTTAACAAAGTAGAACATCTCATGAGTTCTCTCTGATTTCAAATAATCATTAAACACAGTGGCTAATTTGCCAGTGTTTCTAGATTTCATTATACAAAACATGTACTCCGATTAATTCAATAGTATCAATCAGCAGCTGGGGGCTGCACATCAATTTCTCAGCAGCTGGGGGCTGCACATTGCACAGGGGAAACTTGCATAGGTAGTGGGCTCCTCCCACCCCCCAGGTTTCCAAGCAGGCTTCCCCAGTCCCCCCAGCTCCGTGGGCTCTCCTGGCCTGCCCCCTCTTCAGTGTGTGGCTTCTCCTGGATTCCCCCCACTAAGCCAGGCCTCCCAGGTCCCCAAATACCGGGCTCCTTGTCCCACAGGTCCTGCTAACCTGTTCCCAGGGGCAGCAACAGGTAACAAAAAACCAAGGAGGGAGGGGGAGCCCTGAGAACCCAGCTGCAGCAACTGAGTGGTGGGAGTGGTGCCTGGGCGCTGCAACTTCACCCCTTGCAGGCCACAGTTCTGATATAAATGACAAATAGTCAAAGTATCACTAGCACATTAAGCCTGAACTTATATGAATTTACTTCGAAACCATCCAATATCAAGTACTTTTTGGGTTCAGTTTCTACATTTTATAGTCAAGTCAATGAGAACCTTTCAACTTGAATAGAAAACACATCAAGCTTTTAAAAATACCATATTTCACAGTGTATAAGTCGAGGTTTAAAGCGCAAATATTGAACTTTAAATTTCCACCTTGACATATACACTGTATCCAGGGCCTGTCCCAGCTAGCGCACAGTTTCTGGGCAGGGCTGCTGCTCCCACTGCTGCAGCCACCGGGGTACTTGGCTTGCCTAGCATCCAGCAGCTCCTTGTCTCTGCTGTAGTGCTTGGGGCATCAGGTAGGGAAGCGGCAGGGATGGAGGAGCTGCAGTGCAGAGTGTGGGGCTGAGGCTGGCGGGAGCATGAAGCCTGTACTCAGGGGCGACAGAAGCGTGGGTGGGAAGGATGTGGATGTGTGAGGGAGGGGGGGGGGGCATGAACCCCCCCATACACTCCCCCCTCATGGCTCACAGCAACCAGCAGGCGGTGGGCTCTTGTGGCCCACATAGTTGCTGCTGCCCCATGGTGCACAGTTCTGTTGGCACTTGTGTGTCACTGGGGTAAGCCATGTGCACTGGAGCTCACTGCCTTCCCTGCCCCCTGCCTGTGCATGGTGGCAAGGAGCACAGCCTGCCTGGCCTGTCTCTATTGTGCTGCTTGAAGGGGCCAGGGCTGAGATTGACACTTGGCTGGTGCAGACCAGGTAGCACTGGTTCCAGCCCCTGTGAGCGGTACTGCCTAGGCTGTACCAGCTAAGCACCATGCCTGGTTCCAGCCCCTCCTAGTGGCACAACAGAGGTGAGGTGGGCAGGCCATGCTCCTTGCCACCATGCACAGGCAAGGGGTGGGGAAGGCAGCTGGCTTCAGTACCAGCTCGCAGGAGACAGGCCTAGGCTTGGCACTCAGCCGTGCTGCTTGCAGGGGATGGGGATTGGGACGGGGCTGGGCTCAGAGCTCAGCTGGTGCAGCCCAGGCAGCGCCGCTTGCAGGAGATGGGGCTGTGCCAGCTGAGCATGGAGCCCAGCCCCAGTTTATACACTGTGCCTGTCCTAATCCTAACTTTTCGCACCAGAAAACCGGGGTTGACCTATACACTGTGAAATATGGTAGTCTTTTTCAAAGAAGCAGAGAAATATTCCAACAATGACTGTTGATTTGAGAATTCCAAGTTCTCCCATGTCTTAAATGTGTCTAACTGCAACCCATCTTGCCCACCCATTTGCAAAAATATTACTGAGCACTGCTGCCTACTTTTTTTAAGGTCCAATTTTACAAGGTATAAAACATCAGTGGTAATCCATGGTAGTAAACAACTCTCAGGAATACTTCTGTAGTGTTGTATGTTGACAGCAACACTGCCTCCAATATGCCTCATAGCAATTTTCTTTATGTGGCTGCTTTGTGAACAGGAGAATTTCTGAAAACTAATCTTGTTTATAGTCTTTTCTGCATGGTCTTAAAATTGGATGTCAGTAATGAAAGCCAGAGATTCTGAGCTATATGACTGTACTTTGCTCTTTGAGTAAGGCAGTTTCCGTATGTTTCTCTCAACTGATGTCAATGCTACATTTACAGCTCTTCCTTAAAAACAGCCCTACATAGCAATTTTCCCTAAAAATAGCTGTGGGGGAAAAAAGAATCAGATTATAGGCTGCTGTTGTAAGGATATAGCATTCTCTACTAGCAATACTATTTTGGTATGTTATCCAAGATGACTGGTAGTGATTCCAGTCTTGGAGACTACAGCTGTTGCTAACCAGGTGCTTGAAGAGTAGGGTTGGGAAAGAGAATAGGGAAGAAATCATGGTAAAAAGAGGTATGCTGTCTTGTGCACACTGACCGTCTTTCAGAAGATGTACATAGCGACTGAAGCAGGGCTCTTTTTACAAAGCACATATTACAAACAATGGCACTGATTCTCTTCTACTTAAGCCACAGGCAACTTACATGCACACTTCTTATTATAAAAAATGGCAGATACCCAAATGGGAAAACAGACATTCACCACTTGATAAATGTGATTCTCTCTTCCCCTTCCTCCTCTTACCCTCCATGTACATGAAACTTGACACAACATATAACCTTAACTTACCAGACAGACAAAGAGCATTTGAAAAAGCAAATTTCTCCAGAATA
Source organism: Alligator sinensis (assembly GCF_000455745.1). Taxonomy (NCBI): domain Eukaryota; kingdom Metazoa; phylum Chordata; order Crocodylia; family Alligatoridae; genus Alligator; species Alligator sinensis. Next base: position 1,912,483 of record NW_005842120.1, on the reverse strand, counting down.
CCTTCATCAGTATTCAGGTCACAATTTAACAAGATTTCTCCTTTATGAAGCTTTGACTGCCCTCTGTGAAAACAGGATTGAGACCTCTTCAATGACTAAGTCACTACTAAAAGGAACAGTCAAGGTACAGTCCTTTACAAAAGGGAATAACTTATGCATCTCTTGAAAACACAAGATGGAACAACCTGTACAACTGCCCTTCCAGAATCACCTGCATTTTCCTCTTAGTCATGACTCAAATCACAAACAAGGACACTGAAAGCCACCTCTTCAGGGCTCAGCCACAGTATCTGCAAGAGTAGTAAATCAGAACTACTTCCCCATGGCAGCTGCAGCATTACTATACAAGTGAGAGAATTCAGAGCAACAGAGGACTATAGAAGTCAGATTTCTTTCCACTCGTTGTCCCTTCCGCTGGTCTCACTCTGGTTCTGCTTCTTTGTTCCTGTTGTTCTTTATTTCCTGCTATCCACGCTCTTACCCTACCCAACCCTACATCCCTTTCATGCTGCTACTGGGGTGCTCTTCCTACAACACTTTAGTGTTCAGGGAACAGAATGAAAATGTGAATCCTGCAAGCTTTAAGGCGCTCCTTTAAAAGTCCCACTTCAGAGTTTGGGAAAATTTTAATATAAACACAGCTGAAGGCAATAGTAAAAAATCCCCCAAGCCTCTGGAACACATCTGCAGTTACAAATTCTATAACATTACGTCATGCTCAATTTTCCATGAGCCAGAAAAACTGGCATCTTACAGAAGAGAGCACTTACAAACTCTCTGGGGCATAGATGGTCTTTTTGTTCTCTACATAGCTCCTCACACAATGGGACACAGTCTTTGACTAGGAACCTTTGGTGCTACCAAAATACTGCTGCTTCCAATAAATAAGGGTGTGTTATTCTACGAATCAGCACTGACCTCTACTGTGAGATCACTCTCTGCAAGAACTTCAGCTCATTAATCAATATGTGATTTAACAAGCAGCCAAGATAAGGAAGTACTTGTATGTACTTTTTTTTTTTTTTTTTTTTATCATTTGGGACTCTTAAAAAGGACCTTTAATTGTGCAGATATAGTTTGTAAAACTAAGTCAGTGGCAGGAGAGGCAGAGAAAGGAGGTAGAAGTAGCAGCTGTGTGGACGCAGTGTCCAGCCCCAACACAGCTCCCCAGTGACTGGAAGCTAAGCCTATGCCATAGCTGGACTGGGGAGCTGTGGAGCAGGGGTGGCAAAGGTGCAACACGTTGTTGCCTGGCTCCAATGAAGTTTCCCACTGCTTAGCCTGGGCATTAGCACTAGCATAGGCAAAGTCCTGGGGCTCTGCATGTCACGTGTTGCCAACTCTTGCATGCAGTATATAATCAAAATCACCAATAATACCACAAAGCCATTTTTAAAAGAAATTCTCACTACAAACATAGAAGTTCATCAAGACCTTCCGGGTTTAGCATTTGTAGCCCTTACTTTCTTCTTTTTGAAATACCTTATTTTACTACTTTAGAGAGTGACTAAAGAGGTTTTTATACTAGCTGCTTTTCCCTTCAGTCATCTCTTCTGAATATCTATTAACTTATGTGTAAAGGTGGCTAAGAATGCTTACTCTCCTCTCCTGTAGTTAAGCTCTTCATTCTCCCAGTGGACCAGTGCAGTCTCATAAGGCTGAATTTCATGCCGCTCCAGCACTCGCATTATGTTTTTCACCTAGAAATAAAGGCAGCTGCATATTATAATGGTAACAAACACTGCACAGTCCCCTTGTGTCTTCATGTATGTAACAATTTAAATTAAGGCAATTTGCCTGCTGAAGTTGTTTAAAAAGCCTGGGACTTCTGCCCATGCCTCTTCTCCCTGTCCTCCTGGGTCAGGTGGCTTTGGCGGTGTGTCAGTGGCATGGGGTTTCTCTGTGCCTGTGTCATATTTAAATTACATTTAAATCCATGCTGCTGCTTCTCCCAGGCTCCCCCTAAGCTGTGTTGCAGGTGCAGCTTCTGGAATTCAGAGTGCTGCCACTGGATCACATTTTGCTGCCTTTCCTAGTAATGAATACAATGGACCCAACCCCTTGTTTTTCTGTTCCTTTATACTGGGGGAAAGTGGGTGCTGCCTTTCTGACAAAACAGAAAGGTAGCATTCTATCTCTACTTCTAGTTCAGTTTAATTAACATAGAAAAATCTGCACAAGGCACGTGGCAAAGAATGGCACAGCACAGTGCCCCGCAATGTCATGCTAGTGGAGTTGAGTAGTAAAACAGACAGGTGCTGTATGCCAAATTATTATTTGTTTCTTAACATTACACTGCTATATAAGCAATCCACACTTAAGGAGAGTATGAGACAGCAAGCCGCCAGAGCTGATTAATATTCCATCTGCCTCCACAGACCACCTGTACAAAATCCAACTACTTAGGCATTGGAACTGACAAGAATTTCACCTTAATCTGCTTTTATAAAATCTGAAATAATGCAGCTCTCTACTTACAGTTTTATTTTCCACGTTCCAAAACACAACAGACCCTTCCCTGTGTTAATAAAATGGAAGGAAGAATTAGGCGTATTACACTGGTTTTTGGATGTTAAAGCTACATTCATTTTGCGCACAGGCAATTCTGCTGTAGTGAATCAAGAAAATTATAATGACTGGTCTTCAAAAGGCCCCATTAATGATGGTTTTTTTGGCACTAGTTAATTTAATACCACAAAAAGGAAAAAAAAAGTGTTAAAGTTAGAATAATTAAAATATTTTAGTGCTTGAATTGTTTTTCCTTCAACTTCAGTGGAAAATACACATTTTATTTTTTTTAAAGAAAGATAGCTCACTAAATCAGTATGTATCATATGTCATAGGCTTGGTTTGCAACTTACCTGAATAAAAAGATCATTCCAGAATCGTATTCTTTTGCAGAGTTTTCTGTGCCAATCACCAAAATGTTTGCTGCATCTAGTTTAAAAATAAAGGGAGGGGATAGCAACTTTAAATTACAGGAAGTGCATTTCCTGTATTTTAAACAAGTTAGCGCTAAACTTTACTTAATTCCAGATGAATCATTTTTATCTATGAATTCTTCCAAAATCAAGTTGTATATTTGTTCTACTAATGGAAATAATTCTCAGGACACAAACTGTATGCAAAAAAGTATAATATAAAAAACTTTAGGGGTTCTCTGAAGTGACCCACACAATCCAGATTTTAATTCTTCATTCTGTTCCATCCAATTCCCTTTTGAATCTTTGAGTGCTTTTGAAAATAGCACATACGACTCAAGAGAACTGATTGTGGATGACAGGTAATATAACAAGAACAGAAAGGAGGCCCAGGTGTAAAATGAGGGAACCAAGCAGAGAACATTGGACAGCATCAGCTGGTCTGAGGAGTCATTCTTGGGCACTCTCAAAAGGGCCCCTGGCAGATGTTATATTTATTGTGCAGTCAACACAGTCACATGATAAAATGTAACATGCCACACATTCAGGGAATTTATGGTGCAATAAAATGGCCACAAATATGTTCCATGTTAAATATGTAATATCTCTGTGTCTGGTTTCTGTCCAGCTTTAAAATGAATGTGTGGCATGTTACCCAGACCTGAGCCTGCCCCCTGCCTGATGCCAATGATTTGACTGTTAGTATGAGAAAGGGGCCAGGTGCTAGGGTCCGAGACACAGCTGCCGCATGCCCAGTTCTGCAGAGGCAGTCCAGGTTCCTGGACCCTGTCCCACAGTGCAGGGCTTTGTTTCCCTGCAGGGGGGCAGCCTGTTGTACTGTGTGCAGCTGGGGATTAGGGAGCTCCCAATCCCCAGCTACATGCCTTGGCAGTGATGAGATTAGGCTCTGAGGAATGTTATGCTCAATCCCAAAAGGCAAAGAACAGAGTGAAAATAAGAGTTGGCATTCCCTGAAGGGTGCCTTGTGTCTAGAAAGGTTGAGAACAAATACTCTAGAACCATGTTGTAATACTCAGGGGCACATCTTAAATTCCTCATTATATAGAGATTGTGGCTAGAAAAAATTACTAAATATGTAAGGCCAACATAAGAAGTGGCAAGAAGTGTAGCAATGACTAGAGAAAATGCCTCAGTGAGAAGTCCAGACAGCTACCTGCTGCAAGAAACAGAGGTGCTGGAGGTTGTGGGCTCTCCCCCGACTTTTTTCAATTAGGAAAGAAAGTTTGAAAAGAATCTGAAAAGCCTAAGAGTGTAAGTAATATTTTTACCACTTTGTCTTTCTTTCCCAAATGCCCAAAGTTGGGATACAGTAAAAGAAAATAAATAAATAAGTGTGTGGAAATACACATGCACAATGCAAAAAATAAAGTAGGAAAACATACAATTTTCCATGCTCCCCTTATTTCTACTGGAAAGAGAGAGAAACGAGAAGACTAGAAAAGGAGAACACACTAAAATAATACTTTTGTTAACACACACATCTTGTTCTGAAATATAACATTTGAAAGATCCCATACAGTTCTTTTTACCAAAAAAAGGTTTCAAAATGATTTCTTCTTGGATCAGCTTTTAGGGTACACACTTCATTGTTGAACCAGCTTCATACATATATATTCTTGAAAACCACAGGGCATTAGCAAGTGTTGGAAATGTGGTTTCTGTAGAAGGTTTTTATTTTTTAACAGTTTTCAGAGAAGGCAATCTAGTTGAGAGGTAGCACGTGATGCAAATGTCAGAGATACAGGATATATAAAGTTTAGAAATTTACTACTGAAACTGACTCTTTCTATATATTTCCGCATATTGTTTCCCAATATAAGGTAATATGTCATAATAGGTTGAAAATTCTACCTTTAGGCAAATTTATTTCAATATATCCCTCTGCAGACAGGTCCTCAGACAGATTACCAAGATGATACTCATCGGCTGTTGCATAGGCTATGCACTGCATCTGATCCTGTGTTGAAGGAATACAACCCTGGGTTAAGGAAAGGCTGAAGTGACACAATTACAAGACATTTGCTTACCTCTGTACCCTATTTAGTTACACACACTGACATTTGTTCATTTATTAGCTTTTCTATGATGATTCGTCACCGTGAGCGCCACGTGCCTTGCAAATACTAACGAATCTGACTTTTTGGTACAACACAGGGTTTGACAACCATCCGTTTTACAGATGGGTGATGAATAAGTATCTCAAGGGGTGTTAAGTCACAGAAAGACCCCTTAGGCAGACCCAGATCTCCTGAATGCCAGTCTGGTACTTTAACAGCAAGACCATCCTTCCTGTTTTACTACTGCTAACACCTTCTTACTGGGATTAAGTCAGGGGTAGGGAAAATGGTGGATCCAGCCAGCACCTGGACTCCATTTTCCAGCAGCCCCACCTGCCTACCTCACTTCTGGCAGCAGCCCCATTCCAGCTGCCTGGCTATGTGACCTTCCTGTGCAGGTCCCACCCCCAGAGGTGAGCGGATGAGCTGGGTGCCTGGGCAGCAGTAGCTGCTGGGAAATGGAGTTTGCCATGGGCCAGATACAGCCCATGGGCTGGACTTTTCCCACCTCTGGCTTAAGGCCTAATCCTGCTTTCAAAGAAGTGACTGACATCAGTGGTGAAAGACAAAGGCCCCAAGGTGAGGGGGTAGTTCCCTCCCACCCTATGATCCTGTCCAAGAGACAGCTGCTACTGCAGACTGCATATTCTTCTGAGCATGGAGCCTCTTTCATACTTGCAATTCCAAGGATGTAAGCCACCCTCCAAAGTGTCTCAAGTGCAGTTTGGGCCATATGCTTGCCCTGCACCAGACAAAAGACCTGACCAGCTGTAAAAGTGAGTATAGGCTTTCCCTTGCAAAGAGGTCACGGTAGGCATGCAACAGCATTGTGTTCTCCACTGTGCTTAATCAAGAACATCAAACAGCTGCTATAATTTCTCCAAAAAAAAAAAAAAGTTATCTTACATCTAAGCATCTAAAATACCAGATTGAGAAAAACTACAGGCACAGTGTAACAGATGTAAAGAGGACTGTCACAGACTTACGGATGAAGCAGACACATGGGGAGGCAGCTGGACTGTGACCAGCGTAAGATACCTTCTGATGAATTGAAGAAGTCAGTGGCTTTCAACCTTTCTTCATTTGCTGACCCCTAAAAAATTTTGAATGGAATTGTGGACCCTTTCACACTGTAAGTGTGGGTAATCACATACTTTTGATTAATCATAGTCATCTTTCATGGACCCCTTGGACATAGTCTGCAGACCCCCAGGGGTCCAAGGACCACAGGTTGAAAACCACAGAAATGTCACAATAAACTGACTTGCAAAATCTATCCCTCTCTGCATACTGCCTCCCTTGTTCATATGTTGCTAATATCTCTCCTTACCAGTCTTGTTAACACATTACTTTCTGGTTAGTTTCAACACCATGGCAGCTATCCAGAAAGGAATGGACCTCAATACTACTCATTTCCAAGTATGTGGATTTTTTTTAAACTTACAAATAATGGGAGAGCTATACTGCAAACAAATAAACAAACACAGAAAAACAGAAATATAATCATTTGGCAGAACTCCTATCCAAAAGATGTTTTATTTTCAAATGCAAAGGACCCTCCCACAATGCTCATACTGGCTATATACAAGTTTTTCATGGTGCTAGAAAAGGCTTCCTATCCACAGGGAAAAAAATGGATGCATTCTAATAGAACTGTTCATAGGTGCTCACCAAAATTAATGCAGCTTGACAAATCACTTCAGCCAAGGAGATATTATTCCCAGTTATAAGCAGTATCGGTACATTAAACTTTCTTTTCTTTGAGCATTTTTCTGATCAGAACCTTCATCTTCATTGTGCATAATCTTATTTCAATCATGATTAACTTAAAATTCACTCTTATTTTAATTCACCAATCACCTAGTACAACGGTTGGCAACATTTTTGGGCAGAGTGCCAAAAACACCTGCAATCTTGACTTGTAAGATGTTGGCATCTCAGGGGCAGATGGTGGGGGAGCTGTGAGAAGCCGAATCCTTGTTGTGGCAGCTTCCCAGGCCCCTTCCCTGCTGTCTACCCCAAAGCACGCATGCCAAGTGACATGCCTTTATATGCTGCACTCTGGCACCTGTGCCAGGGGTTGCCTACCCCCCATCTAGTACAAACAGCTTATCTTGATGGACAAATAAAACATTATTTTTTAAATCATTACTACACTAAGGAGAAGTGAGGTCTATGCTCCAACAGATTTTCATGACTAGCGTATGCAAGGCTTGAGTTAACAATGGAAAGTGTTTTCAGCAGAACTGCTAGATTTAAAAAAATGTTTTAGTAGAGTATTTCTTGCAACAATCCAGACTCTTTAAACCCATGTAATCTATATCTCTGCCAGAAGTTCCTAGACATTTCTAATTATTAGATATGACCATGGTCCTTCATGGAACAAATGTTTGGGCCCAACTTTATACAGAGAGGCATTTGGGCCCCATTTCCATCAGTTATATCTAGTCAGTCAGAAGCCCTCTACATTCCTCTAGTTTTTTCAGTCTTCCACAGTTCTTTGTTACTTGTCAGTGTTTTAGCAGTGTGCCACAGCACAGTCTTTCCCATCTGAATTTGCAATTTTGGCAGAATGTGCAGCTCCATAGTCACCAAAGGATAACTGATTAAGTCACAAGCTTCAAATTAGGGATGTAAATATTATTAAAAAAGTTATCCATTTAACCTCCTCTAATTGTATTGGTTAAACAGTTAATGGAGAACACAGCAGCTGGGACACAGCTGGGAAGGCAGTGGCAAGCCCAGACAGACAACACAACCCATGTGAAGCCCCTTGCTGGGAGGGAGGAAGCACCTGTGAAGGAGCAGGTAATTACTTAATTGCTGAGTTATTTAGGTCACCTGCTGTTTTATTCTTTAACCTCATAGACTATGGGTACTAGTCCCCTTTGCCCTCCCCTCCTTGTTCCTCCCTCCTGCGTGCCCTGCCACCTTCTGGTTCCTGCTGGGGCACTGCACAATTTCCCTTCCCTGCCAGAGTGCACCCTGCCCCATGCTAAACAATAACAGTTAGCTAACTGGTTATCACTGGGCCTATCAGTTAAAATAATCAGTCATTTAACTTTTCACATCCCTATTTCAAATGAGAGTCTGGTGCAATATAAAACCATTTGTGTGCACACAGTGCCTCAACTGCCTCAAGATTCACTTGGTAGGCAGCTGTTCTGTTGTGTCATCTTCACCTGGAAAGCTCAAAAGGACAGAGTCAAAGCCAGGGGTAGGCAAAATGCAGCCTGTGGGCCAGATGTGGCCTGCCAGGCCATTCTATTTGGCCCGTGGGGCTCCTAAAAAATTTAGAAAATTAATATTTATCTGCCCCTGGCTACCTGTCATGTGAACCTCAATGGCTTGCCAAAACTCAGTAAGTGGCCCTCCGCCTGAAATAACTGCCCACCCCTGGTCTAAGCTCTTGTCCTTTCTGGTGGTGCAGGCTTGTTGGAATTCAGAGTGGGTACCAGTGACCTCTTCCATGTGTCACTAAGCCACTGTCTGGACTCAAAAACAAGAAGGAATTACTCTAAGCACCTGACCCATCTATGGCTCATCACTTGAACATAATGGAACTAGTTGTGTTGGATGGGTGAGCATTAAAAGCCAATGCAGTAACAAAGCAGGGGACCTCTGTTATAAATGGAAACCCTGCCCCCCAGTCTTCCTACCTGAAGTATATGAACATTTAAAAACAGAAAATCTGGAGTAGAAACTTATCCTTTGGCACCTCCTCTTAGGGATACAGGAACCACCACATCTAATGGATTTCAGAATCCTACTGGCTGCATTGTTAGGCTCAGAAGTGTGTTGTGCCTTTGGGCTGCAGCAGCTAAGCATAATGGCAATAATCACCAATTCACTGACAAAAACCAGCAAAGGACTTTTGACTAACCCTTGAATCTAACTAATTACTTCCAGAAAAATCTGCCATTTTGTTATGGCAATATTTGGCCATTTCTGCCTGTATCCAACTCTGTTTAGTAATAGCTCTATTGCAGGTAACATTCAAATGTTCTCCTCCAGGCAAAGATGACAATGACATTTCTTTTTCTTAAAAGTTTCCTGATTCTGTAAATCTTCAGGCCCTTCTGGACAGACAAAGCTAGTCTGAGTTAGAACTGGAACCCCCTCATGGATTACCTGACTAAAGCTCTCATCACAAAAGGCAAGTTATAGCCAAATATACTCTCTCAAGGCCACTTATAGCAACATTCTCTTTTCAACTGTAGTGATATGGCATCTATGGCTGAAAGGATCCAGGTAACCTTAAGATATGCACAGAAAGAATCAACTGTTTATTTTTCAAGGAATCAGAACTTCAGGGAGACAAGTGGCACCAGGGAAAAACTTTTGGATTCTTCATTTGTTGGGTGTGTGCTAGTCATCTTGCAGAAATCAGTCACATCTTTAAGTTTTACTCAGTCATGTATTGAATTCCTTGTACTAGATCTCTACAGGGAAGTATGTAAAGAGGTAAAAAAATCAGCATGTCCTTGCTTTAAGTGCTTTGTGTCAGCTTGTGCCTCTCAGTGACAGCATACTAATATTCCAGTAGATGGAGCTATGCAACAAGGAAAAATCACAGAAAAGTCAGTTCTGAAACAGGGAACATGTGTTCATTAAGACCAAGTTTGAGAAATCTTTCGGCACAGTATTTTGCAATCTGCAAACAACTTCTGAAAGTACACAACTATTTTAGTACTTTGCTTTCTATTCTGAAAAGACAAAGCAAATTGTGCCCAATTACAGTGGCAATACATATTATTTGCATAAATATTCTGCTTTTGAAGGTCTCAAAAATTAAGAGGTTTTAATATTTTATAGTGTGCCTTTCACAGACCTCAAAGCACTATGATTTGCCATCTATAAACCACCATATGATAAATCACTTCAGTTCATCCACCGACTAAACGCAACACTTTTGGATATATGTGCTGGCTACAATAGTGGTGCTGAAATACCACAGAACTGTTTAGGGACAGAAGTGGAGAAACCAGGACTCTCTAAAGTGACCGGAGAATTCCACTAGGCAGGAATTATACAATATTCATTGATGTTTGCATGACGTTGAAGCAAACTTTGCAAAAAAATCTCAGTTTTCAATTTCCATGAGTAGACAGGATCTGCTGATCTTTGGCACAACATTTTAAAATGTGGAAGCTTCCTATGAAAGGATGGTCCCATTCCAGATGGTGTCCTATTCCAGATGGTATTACAATGCAGGACCCCCACTCTGCACTGGAGATCAGATATAAGAGATAACTAGAAGGATGGATACTGCTAACACCAGTGTCTACGGTAACTATGCTTTCCTTGAAGGTTAGGACTATAGGCATTGTCTGTCCCAAGGAGTTTCATGCCCAACCGATTTATCCAGAAAAGCATTATTTTGTGGGTAGACAACAGGCTTAGGAATCAAGAGCTCGGGATAGATTTTCTATAGACAAACTGTATGTCCTCAGGGATGTCACTCTACCAGTGCTCCAGTTTCCCTATTAGTAAACCAGGACTAATTCTCTACCTCAAAGGATGTCTCAAGGCTGCAAACATTAATGCACTCTGTACTTTCAGATCTGTTAATAGTTTCTACAGCTACAAATCTCAATTTATTAACTGAAAAATCCATGTGAACATGTAAGAAATTAAATGCACTAGCATACTACCCCAGGTATTAATGCTTTCATAACCCACATTACATTCTTTTGGAACAGTGAGTACCTTAAATATCTGGATCCTGAAAACTGAGGTTACTAAACAGTGTTTATTTGAATTGAAGTGTCAGTGTCAACAAATGTTTAATACCATTTCCATTTTGGCTTTTGTGTGATCTGCTCCTGCCAGTACGAGCTTACTAATTTACATCCTAGAAGGCTGTGTAAATGGCAAAGTAGAAGCAGTATAAATAGTTTGTTGCTATCAACACTTCAATTTTAGCAGTGGAAAGCTTCCCAGATGATATGCTGTATCAATGCTAGCTGTATCCAATACCTTCTTTTGAAAATACTCTGGTCCCCTATAGCTTGTATAAAAGGCAAGAGCTTTCTATCTTAGGGATCTGAATCTTTCAGTTGGATGATTTCTGAACCCATAGTTGTTCTTTTTTTGGCAGTCCTGGCAAGGTTTCTTCTGTATGACAGCAGTGATGGAACTATTTAAAAGGATCTTCTACCTAGAAGCACTGTGTTTCTTGAAAGAAATAACTGCATGCATGTTTAAATAATTACTGAAGCCTATTAAACTTTCAATAATTTGCCTATTAATTGAAACTGTTTTCTTTTCCAACACATTTATTACCAGCTTTCTGCCTCTGATTTAAGTAAGGACACAAATAAAAATTTCCAAACAGTTTAGAAGTGAAGTAAATGCTCACCTTTGGCAAATGTTCTTGTATCTCTTGTGAAACAAACAACAATGTTGTCTATAAAGTTTTGGCAAGTGTTGTCAAAGAATTGTCTTTGATTACTTTATTCCTATAGAATACCAAAGAATGTATGATATAATCATGTAACTCTCATTTATAGTCCGATTCCAGCTGGTTTGTACACTCAACTGACTTGCTAAAGAAATTTTATCAACTTCGCAGGCATTACCTGTATGAAGTTACCTATCAATAACTGTAAATTACAAGCAAACAAGAGCAACAATCTTACTCCTGATGGTTTCAGTAGTTAGTACAACACCCAGAGCATGTTTCTTCCTCCTCCCCCCACTTCAGAATACTAGAATCCTGGTTTTCTCCGATTTTAAAAAAATCCCAATTTTCAGTTAAAAAAAAAAAAAAAGTAATCCCAAATCCACATTTTTCCATGATGAAATGCCACTATCTGTCTATATTGATGGTGTTTCATTTAAATGATGGAAAAATTTGGATGTGGGGTTATTTTTTTAACCAAAAACTGGGGATTTTATTAAATCAGAGAAAACCTGGATCAGTGTGGACAGACCAGGGGAAAACATAGGAAGCTTCTAGAAATAGAGGTTTTAGTATAATCTATTTTTCTGAAGCTTGGCATGCGGCAGCTATTCTTTTAAAAACTAGGACAGCAAAGTGAAGCCCCAAAACACTGAAATCGAACTGAAAATTTTAGAAATTAATTATTCTATTTTCTTCTGTTTCTTCTTTTAGCTGGAGAGAGCTAATCAATGAGACAAGCAGAAAAAATGTTCAAGATAAATTTAAATGATGCTAAAGAGTGGATTTTGTTTTTCAATATTACACACATGGTTAGAAGCAGGTCACCTAAACTCAACTTAAAAAAATCGTTAAATCTCATTCAGTTTCAAAAATATAGTTTTCTTCATCTATTGGTACATTTCTCTCATTTTAGACAATACTTTTCTGTCCACCTGTTTCTAGTGATTGCAGTTTGCAGAAGCCTACTATCTATGTTTTCAACCACATAAGTGAACATATAAATTCCCTTCCCTCCAGCAATTTGTTTTTATGAAAACAAGTTTAGGTCTAAGCTAAAATAAAATGCTCTTGAGTATTATACAAACCACACAGATTTTATACTTTACCTCAGTTTCAGAAAACAGTGGCTTGGTAGATCTGGAGGGCTGTTTGGTCCTAGGTGCCTTTGGTGGCCTCTTAGAGGGCACAATATTTTGTTTTGGTATTGTCTGACCAGTTGATACAACTGGATAACATCTTTTTGGAATTTTGAGCAGCTTTTTAGCACTCCAGCCTAAGGGGTTGTCGTTTATAGGTGTAACAGAACCAAAACATTCCCCGAATGGAGGCAACACCTCCCTAGTCTGGTGATTCAGAGTCTTTACTGAGGTAGTTACATTTCCTCTTGACATCTGACAGTTCTTAACTCCTGTACATATATTTGTCAAGCAGAGGGAAGGAATTTCAGGAGCATGCAAGTCCAAGCCTCGGCTGGTTGCTAGAGTGTAGCATGGTATCTTTTCAGCATCACCGCTTAGTTTTAGTGTTGGAAGTCTAGATTTACAAAGACCTTGGCACAGGTGTAATTTTGTTAAAAAGTGAGATCTAGTCAGCTCTCTCAGTAGTTTTACTTTCATCGCTTCACGCTGAACTGCCTAAAAAGAGAATGCAAGTATTAGTTCCTTGAAAAGAAATCATGTTATATTTTGTAGTATCTAGATATTTGTTTTGCATTCTAAATACATGAGTATCGACGGTTCTGAACACTTGCCCTACACTAAGTTTCAGATGCTGCCTAACGTCAAAATGTGTTTCTTGCACGTGACTAGAAGACAGGGAAGGAAAATCCAATGGTTGTGGTACTAGTAGGTAGGGAGGCAATTACAGCCAAATTCTGCCTTTCTGCATCACAAGGAGTAGCGTCTTAAACCCTGAATGACCCATTAGCTTCAATGAGTCATGGAGTAAGCTACTTGCTTACACTGCACAGGATGTCAGGATCTACACAGACTTTACTGTTCAAATAATGAGTTCTAGCTCTAATACCAG
>NW_005842120.1:1898214-1899040 GCF_000455745.1 Alligator sinensis | reverse complement strand
CAGGAAAATCATCTTCAGTGAGTGCAGCATAGCCTGATATCAGCACAAATTACTGCGTGCTGCCTACGGTCCAACATGGCTCCAAGTACTGGATCTGAGCAAAGAACTGATACCAGTTCAGCAAGGTGTCATACTGCTAGTTATTTAATAAAGGTGCCTGTGTGCGGACTTCTTGGTTTTGATGGAAGTTTGCCAGCCTGGAGTAATTAGTAGGATTGAAGTTTAAACAAGAACTGTTAAACCAGAATGAGATTGAGTTCCTGAAGAGTTCAGGCTGTATCATGTGTGCCAATTGCATAAACTACCAAAGTGGTCAGAAGACAATGGATTTAATGTGCTGTTTAAAACACCAAAGGAAGTACTTACAAAACTTCTGAAACTTCAAATCTTTTTCTTCTTCTGCATTTTATTACCAGGAAAATTTGCCCAGGGACAAAAATCTGTTGTAGGCAAAGAACTAGGGCTGTGTGGAGCTTCAGGTGCTAATTCCATTCAGAGGAGATTCATCCCGATTCAGCGGCTGAATCTCCAAATCTGAACTGAATCGGGAGACCAATAAAAAGGACCAAATTGATTTGGAAAGGATTCGGAGAGCTTCGGGCAGTCCCTGCTCACTGCTGCAGGGAGCTGGACCTGAACTCCACGCTGGTAAGTAGGGGCCGAGGGGGGACTAGAAGGGTGGGGAGGGGACCATGGGGGGACCCCTGCCAAGCCCCATCCCCTGCCTGCTCCCCCAGCCCCCTGAGCACCCCCCAATCCCCACCCGCTTTCCCAGTCCTGCCTCTCCGCAGGGGCTTTTTTTTTTTTTTTTTTAATCAAAAAGAGC
>NW_005842120.1:1896679-1898204 GCF_000455745.1 Alligator sinensis | reverse complement strand
TAGCAGGGACCGAGCGGGCCTGCCATTGATGGGGCTGGGAGAACAGGCAGGAGGGGATGAGGCCTGTTTGATTCAGTGATTCGGCTGATTTGGCGGTGGCCGAATCTCTGAATCAGATTTGGCCAAATCAATTCAGGACAGTGATTCAAATCACCGAATCGAATCACTGTCCCCTGAATCGGCTGAATCCAAATACAAAGCAAATACTAGCTGCTTTGCATGGGCCTACAAATAACCCTAGTAATAAAAAGCAGGGGAAGAATGAAATAGTAGGTGATAAATAAGAACTACAGTATAACCTCATAAATCTGGCATGCTTGGGACTAAGCACCTGCCAGAAATGTGAAAATTTCGGATTTTTGAACCCGAAGCGGTGGCCAGTTGCAGAGCCAGAGGGCAGGAAGGGTTGCAGCAGCCAGCCCTGGAGCAGTGGCCGCATAGAGCGGCAGCATGGGGTGGTGGATGGCGGAGGCAGCTGTCGCATGCAAGCTTCTCCCTCTGCTGCTCCGGGACCAGCCACTGCTTCTCCCTCTGCTACTCCAGGACTGGCTGCTGCTACTCCCCGATGTGCCGGATTTTCGAGAATTCTGGATTTTTGAGGTTATGTTGTATTTTGCTTTTATGGGAAACATTTAAAAAAAATCCTCTGCAGACTTATCTTCAGTGAGTCTTCAGATTTCATATGAAGATTAATGACCTTTTTTCCTTTTAGGGACATAATATGCAATGAAATTAAAATGTAACTTTCCTCTTTTTAGAAATGTTCTCAAACATTCCCATGGATTTAGAATTATGGTATCTGGAACAAGACGATAGTTCCTCAATAATCATCCCTCCCCTTGCATTTGCAACATAACTTTACATCACTGGGGTTTTTTGATGGAAAAATAACATACAAAATCAGGAACACAGCCTTAGTCCTGAGTGGGGCTCAGGGTATGACCACAATACAAATAATTACCACTAAAAAACAGCCAATAAAACTGTGATTACACTAAGCTAAACCCACCACAGAGGTAACTTCATTAGTGATCCTCAAAAACGTTTACTCAGTAGTTTCCAACAAACACTAAATAACTAGACTTGATCCAGTGTAACCTTCACCCAATAGTTAACAGCTGAATTCAGATCTATACTGACATACGCAACTACATAAAAGTGCCCTGATAAATACACATTAGATAAATAAAAGGCTATTAGAATGGGAGAAATAAATGAACTACAACGTACCTAGCAGCAGACAACTATCTGAGGGTTGTTCTGAGATCTATTTAGAGACTGTGCGGATAGAAACAATATAAATAGAAATAAGAACTCAATTGCATTTTCAGCCAGAAACAGCTGCTATTCAAGTGTGTTAAGTAGGATTAGCAAAACGTACAAATGAACCAGTGGATTCCAGCTTCTCTCACATCAGCTCTTTATACACTAATCCATAATCCGCTATTGCAGTACTGTTCTGTGTTTGGGCCTGGTCTTTACCAAGCATTTTCTAAAAGTCTTCCTACATGCGACAACGCTACTG
>NW_005842120.1:1893099-1896648 GCF_000455745.1 Alligator sinensis | reverse complement strand
CATGAGGAGTAACAGAAGGAAGGTTACCATAGAGTAGACAGATAAACAGAAGTTAAACGATTAAGTTTCCATCCACACTAATGTATCTTCTGGTTGCCGGCGTGAGTGAAGCTGCAGAGATGCTAAACCTCAAGTAAGAATTTCTGAATCCTGCTCATCCAGAAAAGAAGAGATGTCAAATATATGGGCTGCAGGCCAGATCCAGCCCACGTAGGTGTGTCATCTGGCTCACTGGCTCCCCGAGGGGATGGGGATTCGAGGGTGGGAGTGGGTCTGCTGCCAAAACTCGGGGTACAGAACCCTGCAGACATGTGTCAGCAGCAGGGGAGATGAGCAATGGCTGTGGTCACCCCTGTGTTGCACTGCGTTTGGATCCAACCTACAAGGAGGGGCAAGTTTGACACCGCAGCTGTACAGCTTGTTCTGTGGCATTACCCACATACGCAATACATAGGAACCTACCAAACACAAGGAAGCTGTCCCCTCTCCACCTGATTTTGCAGGCAGAACATGGGGTACAGCAGCCATTTTGTGGCCAGAGAATGGTGGGGCCCCCATACCTCTGACTGGCTGAGGGGGCCCCAGTGGCCCCACCCTGTTGCTGATTGGCTGCAGCCCTGCACCTCTCTGCAGACTGGCTGTGAAATGGCCCATCATGCAGCCCCACCCCTTGCCACCAATTGGTGGAGGCGGAGCCACATGACAGGCAGCCCTTGCAGCCAATCAGCAGCAAGGGGTGCTGCCACCTTGCTAGCAGCCCTTTGAGCAGACAGCCTCCTCCCCCACTCAGGTGGGCTGCTGCAGCACCTTCAGGATTGCTGGGTCCCTTTGGAGAACCAGTATTTTATTTTCCACAAAATCCATTGCGATCTCAGTAGGTCCCTATCAGTACACCGGCCTGGGGGGAAGGGGAAGAATAAGTTAGCAGGGGTGTCAGCCCCAAGACTTAAAACATCAAGACTCTGAAAGCCACGACTGTGCCCCAAAATCATTATTTTAAAACCTGTTGTTTGTTTTCCCTTTTGGAACGCCGCTGCTTATCCCCAGTGCGTGCAGGTGAGGCCCTCAGTGTTATGCCCGTAACCAGATGCACCCAATACAGCGATCGAGGCCTGCACTTCAAGAACTCAAATGCCTGCATCAGCCACCCTCATGCCCAGCAATTAATTCTGCCCCTGGCACACCTGAAGCCTGTCAACAGGGTTTACTAGCGTCTGTCTCCCCAATTCGGTCCCTCCAGGGTGGCTGGTGCCAAGCCCTCCGCAGGCCCTGTGGTGGGCAGCCCCTGGGGAGCAGTAGAGGGCCTCTCCCCATGGATAAGCTCTGCCTGGAAGGCTCCTGCTGCTCCCTCCTGAGGGAATGCCGCCAAGGGAGAGCCCTACCCTGAGTAGCTGCTCTATCCCTGGGGGCGGGCAAAACAGCCAATCAGAAAAGGCACAGGGGGATGCCCACCGAATCCAGGTCCCGGATGGTGCCCAGGTAGAACCCTGCCCTAATTGGCTGCCGCTTCCAGAAATAGAACAACCAACCAGAAAAGGCACAGGGCGCATGCACACATAATCCAAAGCGCTCCCTCCTGATAGAAAGGTGCCAGGGAGAGCCATGCCCTGATTGGCTGCTTTATCCCCAGAGGCGGGCCATGCGCCTAGCCAACCAATCAGCAAAAGGCATGGAAGAGGGCGTGTCCAGGACTAAACCCGGGTGTAGCGTGTCTCCCTGCGGCAGTCTGAGAGCTCTGTATAGGGGTGGACCCGGGGCGCCTTAGGAAGTAGGCGGGCCCCCCTGCTCCCCGGCGCTGGGCCGCCGCCTGGGCGCGAGGAAGGCCCGGGAAACTGACCTGACAGCGGGAAAATGACCTGCGGCACGCCTTCAATGACTGCGGCCGAAGCTGCGCCGCCTGCGCAAGCGCCAAGCGCGACCTTCGTCCTGGCCCGCCCACGGCTCCCAACGGTCCCGGGCGGGGAGACTACGTCACTTCCGGGCGGGGTGCCGGGGCGGTGAGGAGGAAGAAAATGGCGGCAGCACCGGTTTCGCTGTCGGGCAGGTTCAAGGGGTCCGTAAGGGGACTGGGGAGGGCGGGAAATGGGGTTGGACGCGGTGCGGAAATGGAATGTGTGTTATTATTAAGCATGGATTAATGGCTTCCCCAGGCTTAATCAGGGTCATTAAGCCGCAGTTTCGGGTCGTCCCTAAGCAGCAGGCTTCATGACTTTGGCAGGCTCGCTGCAACTCCCCCCCGAAAAAAAAACAAACAAACAAACCCAAAAACAAAAAAACGTTGCCCACACGCACAGAAAAAGCTGGGAAGCCTCGTGGTCTTGGAGCGGGGCAGGAGGGCTGCTTGAAGCTGGAGCCCTGCTCTGCCGGGATGCTGCAGGGCTTCCTGGCTGTTTCTCTGCTGGCTGGTAAATGTTTTGCAGTGAGCCTCCCATTTTTCGCGGACCCCACCCAAAACCCAATTTCTGTGAAAATTGCACAGTCTCAATTTTGGTAGTCCACTTACGGACTAAGCAAGGTGGATCTAATTAGCTAGCTAGCTCATGCTGTATCCATCTAGGTAGCTAGCTTGTGCTGTATTGATCAATGTAGATTGATGGGCAGAATGGCCCATCATGCAGCCCCACCCCTTGCCACCAATTGGTGGAGGCGGAGCCACATGACAGGCAGCCCTTGCAGCCAATCAGCAGCAAGGGGTGCTGCCACCTTGCTAGCAGCCCTTTGAGCAGACAGCCTCCTCCCCCACTCAGGTGGGCTGCTGCAGCACCTTCAGGATTGCTGGGTCCCTTTGGAGAACCAGTATTTTATTTTCCACAAAATCCATTGCGATCTCAGTAGGTCCCTATCAGTACACCGGCCTGGGGGGAAGGGGAAGAATAAGTTAGCAGGGGTGTCAGCCCCAAGACTTAAAACATCAAGACTCTGAAAGCCACGACTGTGCCCCAAAATCATTATTTTAAAACCTGTTGTTTGTTTTCCCTTTTGGAACGCCGCTGCTTATCCCCAGTGCGTGCAGGTGAGGCCCTCAGTGTTATGCCCGTAACCAGATGCACCCAATACAGCGATCGAGGCCTGCACTTCAAGAACTCAAATGCCTGCATCAGCCACCCTCATGCCCAGCAATTAATTCTGCCCCTGGCACACCTGAAGCCTGTCAACAGGGTTTACTAGCGTCTGTCTCCCCAATTCGGTCCCTCCAGGGTGGCTGGTGCCAAGCCCTCCGCAGGCCCTGTGGTGGGCAGCCCCTGGGGAGCAGTAGAGGGCCTCTCCCCATGGATAAGCTCTGCCTGGAAGGCTCCTGCTGCTCCCTCCTGAGGGAATGCCGCCAAGGGAGAGCCCTACCCTGAGTAGCTGCTCTATCCCTGGGGGCGGGCAAAACAGCCAATCAGAAAAGGCACAGGGGGATGCCCACCGAATCCAGGTCCCGGATGGTGCCCAGGTAGAACCCTGCCCTAATTGGCTGCCGCTTCCAGAAATAGAACAACCAACCAGAAAAGGCACAGGGCGCATGCACACATAATCCAAAGCGCTCCCTCCTGATAGAAAGGTGCC
>NW_005842120.1:1863186-1892789 GCF_000455745.1 Alligator sinensis | reverse complement strand
TGCGGGACGTTCGCCGTTGCCCGCCCACGGCTCCCAACGGTCCCGGGCGGGGAGACTACGTCACTTCCGGGCGGGGTGCCGGGGCGGTGAGGAGGAAGAAAATGGCGGCAGCACCGGTTTCGCTGTCGGGCAGGTTCAAGGGGTCCGTAAGGGGACTGGGGAGGGCGGGAAATGGGGTTGGACGCGGTGCGGAAATGGAATGTGTGTTATTATTAAGCATGGATTAATGGCTTCCCCAGGCTTAATCAGGGTCATTAAGCCGCAGTTTCGGGTCGTCCCTAAGCAGCAGGCTTCATGACTTTGGCAGGCTCGCTGCAACTCCCCCCCGAAAAAAAAACAAACAAACAAACCCAAAAACAAAAAAACGTTGCCCACACGCACAGAAAAAGCTGGGAAGCCTCGTGGTCTTGGAGCGGGGCAGGAGGGCTGCTTGAAGCTGGAGCCCTGCTCTGCCGGGATGCTGCAGGGCTTCCTGGCTGTTTCTCTGCTGGCTGGTAAATGTTTTGCAGTGAGCCTCCCATTTTTCGCGGACCCCACCCAAAACCCAATTTCTGTGGAAATTGCACAGTCTCAATTTTGGTAGTCCACTTACGGACTAAGCAAGGTGGATCTAATTAGCTAGCTAGCTCATGCTGTATCCATCTAGGTAGCTAGCTTGTGCTGTATTGATCAATGTAGATTGATGGGCAGGGTAGATTTGCACCTTACAGACTAACCAAGGTAGAGGTAGCTTGGGCTGTATCTGGCTATTCATCTATGTAGTTAGATAGGCAGGGTAGATTTGAGATGGAGATTAGAGATAGTAAGCTAGCTAGCTTGGGCCATCTCTGGCTCTGTCTCTGGTTAGGCAGAGTAGATTTGCACCTTTTAGACTAGATAGATAGGTCTGCGATAGTCCATGAGGTGCAAATCTACCTTACCTACCTACCTACCTACTACCTACCTACATACATATGCTTTTCTGAGCAGAAGCTCACTTAGAAGATGTGAAAGGAAGTGCAGAAGAGCAGGGTGTAGGTAGGAGTGGGGTCTGAAGCAGGGAAAGGAGGCAGTGCTGGATAAGAGGCAAACAATACATCCATAGGAATAAAGGAGTCACAGAAGCTAATCTAGATAGTGGGAATGTGTGGCAAGCACACACTCTTCTGGAATTCATTGTTGTATTTGCCAAAGGTGAATACAATGAAAAGCTAAGCTTGAGCTCATTTTGGAGAGGGAGGGAGGACTTCCAAGTTTGGCACTTTTTGGCGCACAGAAAAAGCAACTGTTAGGTGTCCTTTTAAGGGTGGGCACTTCTTAGAGAAAATGACTACCGTAGAGACATTAATTCTGTTAATATGAGTAAACAATGCTTTGCTCTTTTTCTTTCTAGATCATTTGCATATTTTACAATTAAAGATAGACTACCCCAGATCTTAACCAGAGTTATTGATACTTTACATCGACATAAAAATGAATTCTTTGAAAAACATGGGGAGGTAAGACTAGTGTTGTCTTTTTACCGCTGTCTCACTGAGAACTTTCTAAACACATTTTTTTTCTCTGCTTTCCTTTTATTCCCATTCTCTCCTCTTTTATTTTTTTCTTCCACAGTTTACCCATGTAGCCTCTTAATTCTTTTTCCTTCTGCCTACACATTCCTGGCTGCTGCTGCTTTCCTTTTGTCTATTTCATTTTTTTCTTGCCACTTATGAACCTTTCTGTGGTCTTTCTTCTGTGACTTTATTGATTTCCCCTGTCCACATGTTCATCTTGGGTCTTGGGTGGGTAGCCAACATTTTAAGCTGCTGTTGTCCCCCCATTGAACCATCCACTTGATTGAACAGAATAGTTACTATCTGAGGGAGAAGTTCCGAGCTGAAAATGGAGGTGAATAGCCTTCATGCTGTATAGTCCTCTTTTACATGTGTATGAAACATCTTGGTATTTCCGATACGGAATGAAAGCTTTGGTGAGCATTACTTGAACTACTTTAGTGCAAAATCCTTAGAGCTTGTAACAGTTATGACTACTAAGATTTAATTAATCTTTCTTTCTAGCAATGTTGAGCTGGCATAAAGTACATGGCTTTCCAAAAAAAAGTGTGTTCAAAATGGAGACATTTGTTTTCTGTTCGATTTCAGAAAGGTGTTGAGGCAGAGAAGAGGGCTATATCTTTCCTCTCTAAATTACGGAATGAATTGCAAACGGACAAACCAATGATCCCTTTGAATGATGAGCTTCCTGATACTCCAATATGGAACCAGTACCTAGAATATCAAAGAAATGTATCAAATGGAAATGGACAGCCAAGCTGGTTTCAGTCCCCTTGGCTATATGTAGAATGTTACATGTACCGTAGAATTCATGAAGCACTAATTCATAAGTAAGTATTATGGAAGTCTTACTTCTGTTTTATTACAGTATTAATCTATATGTGGTTCTTATTTGTTGTCTGTGTGAATATGGTCAGAGGAGAAAAAGGGATAATAGTTGAGGCTTAAGGTAGAATTTTGTTCCATCTTAAATGCACACCATTTTCCCATCTCTCTTCTCCTGCCTCCTCAAGACAGTTGGACATTTTATTCCTCTTTCATGCTTAAGATACTGGAGTATACGTTAAGTTAGTCTCTCATGTCCTCCAGTTAGTATCGTCTATTCTGCTCTGCTGCAGAGCAGTTTATTTCCATGGTTTCTGCAAAATAGTACAGCTTGATATGAAAGTTATTAATGCTTCCTAGAGACTTACTAGCTGAAAAGGTAGATATGTTTAGCAGAATTTAGAACTGTGATCTGCTTTCTGGTTCTTCTGTTAATTTCAGTGCTAGACTACTTAGCATGGTATTTTAGCAACATTTCCACCCCTTAGTTTAATTTCAGCTGTAACCACTCTTGTGAAGGAAATGTAAGATTGACCCCATATTTTCTTCTGCATATCCCACTAAAAAGTTAAACCAATTGCAGGTAAAAAAGTCTAACAATTTAAGTTTTGAGTTTATATTGGCTCTTTGCATTCTGGATAGCTGCTTCTTCCATGGCCTTTAGAGGAGGAGTGGTAGGAACTAAAAGAGGAAAATGATGGTGAGAGTAGAATTAGTTTGTTACAGATTTTAATATCCTTTCCCTCTAATATTTTTAGGTATGACAGTTCTCACAAGACTCCAGAAATCTTTTCCATTTACTTGCAGTAGGACTCTGGGATTTCTAAAAATATTACCCTGCATATAAAAATATTTGCCTGCCTTGTATACATAGTTTTAAGCTATATTCTGGAGAACTCTGACCAAGAAAAGGTGCCTAAAATGAGTGTGTGATTTCAAGTTTACTGTGTGTAAGAAACCTTCTAAAACTTTTCTTTTCAAGTTACAAAAAGATTTCTGGAAGTCAGGTAGGGGTAAAATGTCCTGGACAAATTTTCCAAACTAAAAAATCCCTTAGTACATTTAGTTATTCAAAGAATGTACTATTCAGTGTAATCTGTCCCCACAGGAAATGTACAGAACATGTTAATGATCTGCCAGGGAAAATCTGTAACAATGCAGTAGCCTTGGAAGATCTCTTCTCCCCCCCCCCCCCCCATTATTGTGTTGTGATTTGCTTAGAATATTGAGTCATTTGTCAAAAGGAATACTATGTTGCAGGAAGTGAGAAATTTAAAAATTCTTGTTTCAGTTTAACAAAAGACAAATACTATAGTGCACTAATTTTCAAATGTTCTGGTTGAAAATTTCAAGAACAATATCTATCTATTGAAGGGTTTTAGATTTCTTTATGGTCAAACAATACCCTGGGGGGAAAAATGTGGGGCAGGGCATGGTTGGGCAACCAGAGGTTTGGTCCTCCACAGAGACGCTCTGGTAGCCTGCCAGAGCATCTGTGTAGCTGGCCCTTGCCCCCTCTGCATCTGCCTGGCACCCCTGCTGCATCATGCGGGCGCGGCCTGGCTGGCAGGGTGCTGCGCACTTTCTCAGAGCTCTGGCTGCTTGGGCTGAGTGGTGCTGAGCCCCAAGTGACAGCCACAGCACCCCCGAGCTTCGGGACAGTGCGTGGTGTGCTGCAGAGCTGGGCCACATCCTTGTGGTGTGGCAGCATGGGTGCCAGGCAGCCAGGGCTGAGCTTTGCTGCCCCGTGCCATGCAGGAGACTGTGCCATGAGGCCCTAAGCAGCCCCCACCACCACTGCTGCTAAGCTGTGGATAGTGCAGGGGGCTGGAGCTGGGTGGGGGAGCGATTAGGAACCTGGTGTCCACTGGGAAATTCCTGAATTATATCCAGCCTTCTGATCACTCTTCTGTTCGTTCTCCTGCTTGTCTCCAACCTCTGGAAGATGGGAGACAGAGCAGGGGGTTGGAGATGTTCCCCTGCTCATCGCCAGCCTCCTGAGGCGAGCACGGGAATAAGTCGGAGGCTGGAGACAGCAGGGGAAAGTCTCCAGGGACCCATCTCCAGCCTCCTGCTCATTCCCCTGCTCGTGTCCAGCCTCCCAAGGCTGGAGACAAGCCCCTGAAGATGAGCTGGAGACTTCCCCTGCTGTTTCCAGCCTCTGGAGCCTGGAGAGGAGCAGTGGAATAAGCATGGGGCTGGAGACCAGCGTGGGGGTTGGAGGGGAGCTGTAGCCCCTAGGGGTGGAGGGGTGGGACCCTGCAGGCAAGGTAGTCTATGTGCTGTGTGGCGGGGCTCTGCCCTATGTGGGACAGGGGACTCACCCCTCCTAAGCAGCCCCCACACCTACCCACATAGACCCACATCCCCCCATCACACACCCACCATGTGATAAGGGAACCAAAAACAAACATTAAAACATATAGATATTTAGGATTTATTTTATTATGATGCCAGAGACACTGGTAGGCTTCCAAATTGCTTTAACATTGTAAATATAGCAATAAAACAGTGCCCATCTGATCTCTCTCTCTGTCTCTCTCTCTCGGTATTTTAAAAAGTTCATTTGGGATGCTGCTTCAGCAGTCTAGCTGACACAAGGGGTAGTGTCCCCAGATAGTAAGTGGCTGGGCCTCAGAAGCTCCTGAGGGCAAGTAGCCCTGAGCTGCTGGTCAGGGCAGGTTTTTATACTGCTGGGGCCAGTATGTCTTGTTAACTGCAGAAGGTCAGATTTAGAATTTTAGTTTTAACTTGGGTTGTAATTTCAGAATATCTTCTGTGGGGGAAGAAATTGGAAATTAAATTCTTTATACTTACATATTTGTTTTCTCTCCTTATTTTAGTCCACCTATTGATGACTTTGATCCATTTATGGAAGCAAAGATTCAAAGTTTTTTTGAATCCCAACAGGCTATTATTGCTGTATGCACTTACTTGCAGGAACTCCTTAAAAACATAGAGGACCTAAATGAAAATCAACTTAAGGAGGAATTTTTTAAGCTGTTGCAGGTAAATGTGCTGATTTATTGAAAAGGTTTTTAAAACTAATTTTTATCCTTCATTAGTAACGCAGCCTTTTTATTCCAAGACTTCCTAGTATTTATAGCTCTGTCTCTCTCTCTTGTGTTTAGAGTCCATATATTTACTGAACCTAACTGTAACAAATCCAAGATAAAGATGAGAGAAGGGTTTTTCTTTTTCCCCCTTCCATCTCATACTTGTTCTGTCTTTGGAAATAGAGAGCATTATTTTGTTTCCCTTCCCAGAAATCATCCCTTCCTTGAAATCTGTTTTTTAATAGAACCCTCAACATAGGATCTGGGGGGATGAGGGCATTCTATGCTCTAAAACAGTATCTTTACAACATGAAGACCTTCGTTAGTATCTGGTTTCAGTAAGATTTAGCATGTGTACTTTTTTTTTTCTTTTCAGGTTTCATTGTGGGGAAATAGGTGTGACCTTTCCATTTCAGCTGGTGAAGACAACTCTCAGAAATCCAGCCTTCTGCAGTCCTTAAATGATTTTAAATCTTTCATCTTGGTGGATGACATGGAAAACCTTTGGTCACTGCTTTTAAATTCCAAGAAAAGGACAACCACCAAAGAATCTATTACAAGAGTTGACATGATCCTGGATAATGCTGGCTTTGAACTTATAACTGATCTAGTACTGGCTAACTTCTTGTCGTCATCAAAGTTAGCTACTGAAGTCCATTTCCATGGAAAATGTATTCCGTGGTTTGTATCGGATACCACAAAGCATGATTTTAACTGGACTCTTAAGCAACTGCAGTCAGCTAATCATATGTGGATGTCTAGATGTGGGATGAATTGGGAGGGGAATTTAAAAAAAGGTGTTTGGGTTTACCATGATCACATGTTTTGGACTCTGCCACATGAATTTTCTAGTATGGCTCAGGTTGCTCCTGACTTGTATGCTGAACTGCAGAAATCAAGTGTAATTATTTTTAAAGGTGATCTGAACTATAGGAAACTAACAGGAGATAGAAAATGGGAGTTTACAGTTCCATTTCATCAAGCCTTGAACAAATTTCATCCTGCACCTCTCTGCAGCATAAGAACTCTAAAAGCTGAAATTCAGGTTGGTCTGAAACCTGGGCAAGGTGAACAACTTGCAACTTCTGAATCTGAATGGATGATCAATGGAAAATATGGAATAATTCAATTTGATGCGTCTGTGTGATTGTTGTGCAGTTCATAAACTATCCAAAGGTAGATAGGTAGCTTTTTAAATTGCGCTGTTTCAGAGACAGCTACATGGGTATTGACTATTTCTACTGGTCAGGTTTGGCTTTAAAAAATCATTGGTTTTCAGTTTACCTATTATGCTTCTTTTGCAAAGTAGCTTGCTATCGTTTTACGAAGGAAACGGATGTGCAACAGTTCTTTCTTGCTAACAGATTATTAAAATGTAGATTATTTATTTTACAAAATGTCAGCAGAAAATCTCGAAGATATGAATGTGGCTTCAGTTGTCTACAAAAGTTCTTTGTTATTCAGTAAAGATATTTGAATGCAGGTCTGCTGTAGGGAGAGGCTTCACCTTGTGCTACTCTAGCAGCCTTGGCCAGCATTTTTAATTGCTATGCATTGCATGGAAATGCATGTTTTTTGGAATGCATGAAACTAATTTCTGGGGTTTCTGCATCATTGCAGCTGGGGTCTTATTTTAAAGCTGTTGAAATTGAGTTGTCTCTTACAAATAACATTTTACATAAAACTGATAACCGTTTCTTATGTTTTGTGTCTGCAAATAGTTCTGTTTGTTGGCTTTACCATAATGAAAGCTTGGTTTAGTCGGCAGTGGATTAAGGGAGGATCCTTTGGTGGGAGACATTACATCCTACAAAGAAGACATAAATGAGGCAGAACCGTAAGACTCAGGTGAGTGTTACTAGACAGCTGTTTGCCTGGAACGTGAGGCCTGCCCCATTTGTTATGAAGAGCAGACTTGGAAATGGGGGAAGAAAGAGTCTGTGTTCGAGTATGGAGGGAATTGTTTATCTGATTCCGTGATTATGTGCAAGCAAGCATCTTGATAAATTCACTCAGTATTTTAGTGTTGATCCATTCTTGTATTATAGATGTTGCATGTAGTAATGTCTGATTCCTTCCATTTTAAGATCCTGATTTATCATGACTGTCAAAATTAACTATTTCAGCTGGAATTGTACTTGCTGTATCTGCCTCAACTTTTTCAGAAATTTTCAGCAAAATTTTTCAAGGTGTGTTAGAAACAGAGGTTAAAGAGATTTTTTTTTTCCCACTTAATAAAATCTTTACATTTTCTGGAGAATCTGTAATGTCTCCATGGTTTGGAGCAAGGACTTGATCTTTGATAAAGGGGGTTGCTTTGGTATGAGTGTCTTGAATCTTGCTGTCTCTTGGTACTGTTTGGGTAAGTTTTCCAAGTTACGAACCTTGAGAAAAAATGTTTCTGCATGCTGAGAGGTTGCTTGGGGGCTGCCAGGTAATTGATCTAAAGATTCTATCTGTCCTGGATGTGCTGCAGCTTGGGATTGCTGGGTTGCTATTCCTGTAGTCTCTTCTTGGCAGATGGAGCTGCTGTTCTAGGAATGGTAACTGCACAAGGAGAATTTCCTCTCTTTATGCTGCTGGTGTTTGGAGTGAAGAGGAGACAGTGGCAGAGGACTTTCTGGAATGCCGCGGAAGTGGAACAGTTATATAGGGATTGAGACATGGACCTGCATGTGTGTGTGCAAGTGAGGAAGGATTGGGACAAGAACAAACTGGTAGGGTCAGTGACAGAAAGGACAGAGCAAGAAGAAGAAAGTGTGTCTTTTAAGGTTTGTAATCTCTACACTGTCCTTAAAATTTGAAATAGGACATGAAAATCCTGTAGTGTCAAAGAGCATTGAAACCTACTGATCAGTTGTGAATTACCATGTTGAAGTGTGACAGTGATACTGTGGATCAGAATGTTCTAACTTGTCATTCACATAATCATTCGCAATGACTGTCATGGGATTTTGGTTTTTGCAGGTAATTAAAAAAGAAAAAGATTTGAAGGAATCCTAAAATTGTAAACTTCAGTATTCAAAATTTTTAAGATTTGAGATAAGGATGGTCTAGAAGTTAAGGTACTAGCCCAGACATAGGAAATTGGGTTGAAAATTTCTGGCACAGATTCTTCTGTGCAGCTGGGTTGATATTTAAATTTCCTAGCTGTAAATTGGGGGTGGACATAGTTCTTCCTTATCTCTCAGGTGCTACGAGGCATTTGTTATACTGGTCCAAAAAGTAGGGAGTGCACAATTATGGGGATTGTAATGAGTGGTGTCTTGCATCGAATTAAGTTCATGTATAACATTCTTTTACCAGTTTGTGCAAATGCAATGTGATGTGGGCTTTAATGATGGCAGCCCAGAAACCTACTCCATTCATTGTTACTGGTTAGTGTTCTTCAGTGGCTTAGTTTAGTTGGATTTACAAGGAAAACTAAAACAATCCATATAAGTTCTGTCATAAATAAAAAGGGACCTAGGAAGGAAGAACTTGGGCTGCCACACACTGAAGATGTGATGGAAGTTGAGGATAATGTAGGAATAGTCCAAATAGTGAATTAATACCTTGTCTGAGTCTTCAGTAAGGATGAAGACACTGGTAGAGTACAAATTAGGAATAAGGTTTCTGTAATGAAGCTTGCTCTGCCTGAGTTGGAAGCAAAGCATAAATTGTGGACTGTGATTAAATACAGGGCCCAAGAGAATATCTATCCCAAAGTATTTGAGGAACTGGTATGCCCTAGAGCGCCCTTCGGACATAGCTTTTCAACTAATATGTCAATTTGGAACTAGTACCCTGACTGGAGAACAATAAATATATGTATAGTCAAAAAAGGGATGTAGACATTTAAAGGCACATTCGTTTGACTTCAGTATCCTGCAGGGTCTTAGAACCAATAATATTATTCTTCAGGAAAGAAGAATCAAGGATATGGAGGTAAACAAAGAAGGGACAAAAACACAACATGGGTTTATCTAAAGAAAGTTTTTGCATCAGATTAATCCAATATCCTCAGACAAAGGACAATGCAGTGAACCCAGTCGAGTTTTAAACTAAGTATTACATGCTGCCCTGCCCTAAATTATTAGCTAACCTGAAGAAGTCTGCAGTTAATATCATAATTACAAGGTGGATAAGTCCTTGTCATGATCTCTTTTAGCAAGGTTATATTAAAAAAATGAGCTATCACAAGGCAAAGAGGCTAGTAGTAGTGGTGTTCTTTAGGGATCAGTCTTTGAACCAGTTCTTTTTATTTTCATTAGACCTTGATGCAGGAGCTAGATAAGTCTATGTGATACGTGCACATAATATAAAGCTGTGGTTATTGCCAATCTGAAGAAGAATTAGATTGCTACAGAGGAAGACTTGGATAAACCCTATAGAGCTGAGTAGTAAATACTGTTATGAATGTCAGTAGTGTGAAGTCCAAAGTCATGCAGTTGGGAACAAATAGGAAGCACTTTTGTCTGGAGGCCACATAGGATGAGAGGGAGCTGGGTGTACCAGTTAATACTAGAAAGACATGAGCTGTCAGTATAACATGGCTGTTGAAAAGGTAAATGCAGTTCCAGCATGCATTAGGCATAGGATCTTTATCGGAGAAAGTTACCTTGTCAAGTGGTATAAATAGTTATTAGTAAGACCCCTACTTAGAATATTATATATGCTCATATGTCTTGCCTTTAAAAAAGCTGAATTTTACACTGAGCAAGGAAGGATACTAGGAATAAAAGCAAAATAGAAAACTGATAGTGTAAGAGGAAATTATTAACTTGATCTGTGTCAGCTTAGCCAAGCTAAGAGGTAGGGAGGGGATAGGATTACTTTCCTTTTTTTAAATAAAAGTCCTGAGCAGTATGTAGGGAAGGAACAAATTATTTAACTTTAAAGAACAATACAGTAGGTTCTGGATATTGGCATAGTCCTTTCCCCTGACAATTAGGGCAACTTGAGAACTAGGCAACCTTCCCCCCCCCACCGCAAAGCAGTCCACCCCCCCCCCCCCCCCCCCAAAAAAAAAAAAAAAAAACCAAAACAAAACAAACCAACGAAAAACCAAGCAGGTTGTATAATTACGAGAAACAGCTTTGATACAGCTTAATGTAATTTTGAAAGGCTTTAAATAAAGTGCTGCAGGCAACAAAGAATGTAGGTTTGTTGTTGTGTTTTATTATAATGCAGCAGCACAATAAACATCAGAGCAAAAAAAACCCTCAAACACTCGTCTTATGAAAACAGCATAAACAACAGCAACATACACAACTCCCTTAGAGAACTATGAAACAGCAGAACAGGGAAGACAGTTTTAAAAAGCAAAACAAGCACATGGTCTCATGCAACTGATATCTTGGCTTTTCTGTGAACAGTTCCTTTCTCAACCACATCGTTTTATCTGATAAAAATAGCCAAAGTCTTCATAGAGATTTGCTTCCACAAATTGGCAAAGTGGGTTTAGAGCTTTACATGTGTCACTTGCTGAGGTGGATAGTCAGGTATCCTCTCTGTCAATAACCTTTTGTGTCCATGTCTCCTGAAGTATACATCCATACATCTTCATCAGTTGGTGTCCTCCAGCAGGCCAGGTCCTTATTATGGGAAATCGAGTAGGTAAATTCTTAATATGTGTTCTCCTGACACAGCTAATCTGCATCCTTGTTTGTGCCACCTAGTCCTTGGTCTTTATTTGTAACACAATGAACACAAATCCTGCCCAGCAAAAAAAAGTTAGCAATGGTACTTGTTTTATGTTTTTCCAGGCTTTGTTGAGCATATGTTTTTATTGTTGTTGGGTTTTTTTGCCGTTTTATTGTCACTATTTATGAACTGGTGTCTTAATTCTCTGTACAGTGTGGGCTTGGTAGTGTTCCTTAAGTTTTTAAATGACTGGCTACATGGCTGAATAGTTGGGACGGAAGTGGGGAGCAGAGAGGGGGAATCCTTCTGAGTCTTAGGAGGATTACCTTGGTGGGTATTGATTGCTTCGGCAAATGGAAGGAAGTTGTATCGTTGTTCATATTATGGTCTCTCAGCTAGTCTAGGAAAGTTTCTGTCAGTAATCTATAAGTTTGTTTCCTCTGTAAGTGACTGGTTTTGTTGCTTTTGCCAACAAGTAGCTACTGTTTCATAGTTTGTACGGTTGGAAGGGACCTGAGCAGGTCATCAAATCCGACACCCTGACATGGCAGGAAAGAGTACTGGGGTCAAACGACCCCGGCAAGGTGTTCATCTAGCCTCCTCTTAAAGACCCCCAGCGTAGGAGCCAGCACCACTTCTCTCGGAAGTTGGTTCCAGCTCGTAGCCGCCCTGATTGTGAAGTAGTGCCTCCTGATGTCTAGTGTAAATATAGCCTCTGTCAGCTTGTGACCGTTATTTCTTGTCACTCCTGGGAGTGCTCGGGAGAACAGGGACTACCCCAATGCCTGTTGGTCCCCCCTGACTAGTTTGTAAACGGCCACTAGATCCCCCCCTCAGCTTTCTCTTGTGCAGGCTGAACAGGTTCAGGTCCCGTAGCTTCTCCTTGTAGGGCCTGCCCTGCTGACCCCTGATCATGCGGGTGGCCCTCTTCTGGACCCTCTCCATGTTGTCCACATCCCTCCTGAAGTGCGGCGCCCAGGACTGGACGCAGTACTCCAACTGTGGCCTGACCAATGTCGCATAGAGGGGGAGGATCACCTCCTTGGACCTGCTCAAGATGCATCTGGGGACGCATGACAAGGTGTGGTTGGCCTGCCTGACTGCGTCCCCACACTGTCGGCCCGTGCTCATTTTGGCATCAATAATGACTGAGGTCCTTTTCTGCCTCTGCACTGACAAGAAGGGAGTTCCCCAGCCTGTAGGTATGCTGCTGGTTCTTCCTCCTCAGGTGCAGTACCTTGCACTTGTCAGTGTTGAAACCCATCCTGTTCTCATCCGCCCACCCTTGTAACCTGTCTAGGTCCGATTGCAGTCTGTTCCTCCTTTCTAGCGTGCTCACTCCCCCCCCATATCTTAGTGTTGTCTGCGAATTTGAACAAGGTGCTTTTTACCCCCTCGTCCAAGTTGCTGATGAGAATGTTGAATAGTGCAGGTCTGAGGACCGAGCCCTGGGGGACCCCACTGCCCACATCCCTCCTGGTTTGTCTGTCCCTGCCATGTTACAGGCTTCTAGCCTGGTCAGTCTGTTCTTTGCCTTTTTAAAGCTGCTGTTTGTCCTATTTTTAAGGTCAGTGATCTATCTGGAACAGCTGTATAGTAAATGCCATGTCTCGTATGTATTGCATATGTTTTCAGTCTTGTGTGCTTTAAGAATGTCTGGTAGAACAGGTAGGATGTAAGGTAGCAGTTCAGTTCTTGGCAGCGAATAAGTGGTGCCTCCTTTTCCCCTATCTTGTCATTTTAGAGGTGATGCCATTGCATTCCTTTCTTCAAGAAAGCCATCCTTTTGTTGGATGAAAGTGCTGCTTGTGCAGGTGCTGAGCTATGTGTTTTGCTTCTTCCTTGGTCCAGATGTAGGAATTTTTCTAGCTCTTGAATTTCCAAACCACAGTGGCAAAGCTGTCTTGGCATCTGCAGCCTTGCCTGTTCTCTGCTGTTTTGTCTCATGCCTGCTGAAAACTTCAGTCTGTCTTGGCAGCACGCTTAGATCACTCGTATTTTATAATCCACTTGTACCTGACTGGAGGGTCTTGTTTATACCCTCAGGGTCAAAGCTGAGTCAACAAAGAATTTTTCCCCTAGATCACATGGGCCAAGGACTGCTTTGCTCGGGAACACTGGGGCATAGTCCCTGTACTAGGATCATCTGAACCTGTATTAACTTAAGGGCAGTGCCACTTAATTTATCATTTCTGTTTATTGCCTGTGGGATGTGGTTGTGTGTGTGTTTCGTGCTTTTTTTTTTCCGCTTTTTCATAAGGTGCTTTGAGGCTGTGAGCTGTGTTGGGGGGAAATATATAGATTCCCTTATTCGTTATAAAAATTCAAATGACAGAAGGTGAAGCAGAAGAAAATTGCTTTAGTTTTACTCAGGACGCCTGGGCTGTTAAAAGATGCAAGTAATATTTTAAGACAAATGGATAACAAGCATTCAGAAAAAGGATTTCTATAAACACTGAAAGGCAGAAGTGTATCCTTATACCATTTTGGTTTTGTTTTTATTTGAATTGAGGATTTTTCAGGTCTCTTTCAACAGACAAACATGCTTCACTAGAGTGCAACCTAGAAGGGTCATAGTCCTTTGAGTCTTATCAACTCTAAATCCTCTATTATATATATCATTTCCCCCCAACACAGAGAAAGATAGAGTCCCGAGTAGAACTTAAGCAATTTTCTTCTGCCTCACCTTCTGTCATCTGAATGTTTATAATGAATAAGGGAATTTATCCATCTCCAAGGTATAAGAAGTCAATTCCATTTTTAAAACAAGTGTTCAAAGTCAGACTTCTTGATTTTTCTTGAAGGCTTTGTTGTTAGAAGTAAGAATGGCCACTCTAGATCAAGGTTCAATTTGTTGCGACTTTATGCATCTTCTGGAAATCACTAGATTAGAATATCATTTTAGAAAAACTTCCTCAAATATGAGAATAAAGTATAATATAACATCTTCTTAAAATGTCTTGCTGCTGGAGTATGGGATTCTTTCTGTAACTTATGATATACTTGAATTTCCTTTCTGTCAAAACAGATATGTAGCAATGTCTTTTAAAATTTATTCATGGTTCTTTTAATAAACTCTATCTAACTTTCGACCAAAACTCTTAACTTTAGCATTTTAAATGGTTGCAAAACCAAAATGTTATGTAGGCTAAAAGATTTTACCTGAAAATTGGATTTTAGGATACAGCCTTGAAAATAAGTAGTATTACTTTAAAGCTGATCCACACTGGATAAATTTTGTCTTATTTTCTTTCTGTACCAAACCTTGTCCCATTTGGCAATACTTTATCTCTACAATTGTTTCACTTTGTTATTTAAGATGCGAAGAATTCTGGAAATGTATACACAGGAATGTATGTTTTAGGTTTTAATGTTAATACAGCTTGTATTTAACATAATGACGGCTGTCTTTCAGTATCCCTGAGACTTTTTCTAGTACAAGCTTGTGTTTATGCCTTCCCTCTCCGTCTCAGAATAAAATAGCAGCTTTCAAATTCTTGGAGGAGGGGGGGAGAGAGTTCTTCACTTGCTGTACCTGCAAAAAGCAGTGCATGGTTTGGGATCTCCCTGTCATCTTTTGGTGAAAATTAATGCAATGAAATTGAGTGTGCTATGGAGAAACTCGACTCTCCTTTTTTGTTCTATGTATAACTTTCAAACAGTCGCATTTCCTGTCACTGGTTTCTGAGCTGTACTATACTTAATTTAAATTAAGAAATGTAAAGAAGAAATACTAATCTTGATTTGTCTCCTGTATTTTGCTTGCCATAATATGTTCTTTCTATAGTTTTTGCCGAGGCTGGATTTCCACTTTTGAAAGATGCCTTTTTGCTTGAATACTATATACTTGCCATTTAACCTCACTTGGCCAGATATTATTCCACCTATTTGGCCTGTATGTGGACATAGTTGCCTAAGTCTGATTCTAGTCTATGTTGCTTAAGGCTCTGAAAAACTGTTAATACAGAGGGTCCATGGATACTCTTCTTTATCACTGCTTTTTTTGGTGACTCAATTTTATGAGTTGGGTGACAGTGTATTACAAAAGTAGATGCAATATGGATTTTCACAGACTTGAATGAGATTTAATAGTATCACATGTAGCATTCAAGACCATGGACAGGAGTTCTTTTCTATGGCTGTGAATTTCTAGTGAATTTGCAGTGGTTGAAATCTTCCCAAGACAGGGAGCATAGAAGTGTTCCAGCCTGAGGACAACCCCTCTCTCCTGCTTCCTTCCCCAGACCAA
Organism: Alligator sinensis; assembly: GCF_000455745.1. Lineage (NCBI taxonomy): Eukaryota > Metazoa > Chordata > Crocodylia > Alligatoridae > Alligator > Alligator sinensis. The sequence continues at coordinate 1,877,499 of NW_005842120.1, read as the reverse complement.
AGAAGATGGGGAGAGCACAGGAGACTTCCAGTTGCAAGCAGATCCTCCCCTGCCAACCTTCCCAGGCTGGGGTCACAGGGGAGGCTGCTGCTCAATTTCCTCCTGATCACAGAGGAGTCAAATGTACAGGTGTTTATTCTAGTGAAAGCATTTCATTCTCCTTTTTGTGAGGGAGATCTTTTAAGTCTCAAGGTGAAAGACCTTCCGTCTCTGAGTGCATGTTTCCTCCATGAGAAACTGAACACCTGTATGCTGGTAATTTTTACTGGGAGCATGGCAGTTCTCCTAGTAGAAATGTAACACCTTTTCTATGTGGCCTAAAACAGTTTATATCCCCAATACATGGGATAGACATTGGCCGATTGTGTTTCTTGTTTCTCAGTCCACTTTATTCAATACCTAAACAATGTTATAGTGTAAACTTAATCTCTGAGATTTTTCCATTTTACCATTTTTTCTTTGTCCCAAGTAGTTTCCTCCTTTAAAATTTTTTTTTTGATATGATTCCCTCTAATAAAGGTAACACTAAGCTTATTGTAGCCTCTGATACGTTGAGATGTATCATTTTTTAATCTCAACCAAGAAATACGTAGGTTTCTTCTTATATCAGCTCTTGTTTTTCTGAGACCTAAATTATGAATCACATTTTCTATGTTTTAAGATTATCTTTTTAAAGAAGAATCCATTTTGATACAGACATTTTTCTTCCTACTAAACTTTGTTTTGATTTCACTTTTTCCAAATTCATATTTGGGTAGTTGAAATCACTGTTTAGTAGACTTTGTCACTATCAACTTTTTGCAATCATTATTAATTTTGTGACCTAGAACCCAGTATTTCATTATAATATCTCTATTCTGTTTATATGGACTTATTTTAGTACATAGTAGACTGGATCACTCAATATACTGCTTATTTTATTAGAAATTATCAAATCTTTAGAGCCAAGTTCTATTTTTTTTACCACTATAACAGAGTCAGGAGTTTGGGTATATTTACCATACTTAAAGTTTTTCCCATACCCATTCAGTGTCATCTTGCTGTGTTTTAGAACACGCTTTACATGCAGTGTAAAGCTGGGGACAGAAATTACACAAACTAGTATAAATGATCCAAAACCAGTTTAAATCTGTAACACAACAGAAGTTAAGTGTACATAAACTACTTTTAAAATGGCCAAAAACAGTTTAAGATAGACTTAGGTGGCTATAGTATCAGCTTTAATTGATTTACGTTAAACAGGTTTATTGAACTTCTGTCCCAGACCCCCTCCAGATTCAAGTTAACTCACGGTCCCCCAGCATCCCAGGATGCTTTGCACCCTTCTTTTCCCTTCCAGGGTGGGTGGTCAAGTCTTGGCTGAAGCTGTCTGCTCCAGCTGAGCAGGGAGGCATGCTCTAGTGCCCCTGGCTTCTGGCTTGGGCCACTGCAGGCATGCAGCTGAATTTCTGGAATCGAAAGTGAATGTCTGTTCACTTGTTTACTGGTTCAATCTGCACAGCTTAGACTAACCTGTGAAGATTTAGTCTATTCCGCCTCAGGCTTTTTGACTTTCTGTACTTGCCCTAAATTAGGGATAGACAAAATATGGCCTGTGGGCCGGATCTGGCCCACCAGGTGATTTCATCTGGCCAATGGGCAGGGACCCACCAATTCATTGCATCTGGCCCACCCTGCTGCTGCCCCTGGTTGACTTGGCATAGGGCTGAGCTCTGCCTGTTCCTGCTGGGGCAGTGCATTGTGCTCCTTCCCTTGGCTGCAGAAAGGCCCTGGCCCTGGGTGAGCCTATCACTGCTGCAGCCACCCAGGGAGCTGCTCGATTTCCTCCCCCACAAACCCCACATCCTTCCCCCCACATACACAGCCTCACCCCTACACACACCCACATGCTCCACAAACCCCACCTCCATATACCCCAGACACCCCCCTCCCACACAATATATGAGAGTAAAATTTTATTTTGAGCTCTTGTGCCATCACTTAATATACACTAGGCAAACATGCATAAATCAGGACAAAAAATATTTTTGAAATAAAATGACCATGTGTTACAGTAGATGCTTGATTTTTAGTGTAAGATTTGGGGTTTTTTGGTTCTAAGATGGCAAACCCCCTTTCTTCCTTCCCCCTCTCAAATCAGTACTTCTGAGAGAGCAAGGGGAGGGACTTCTGGTGGCAAAGTTCAGGGGTCAGAGGGCAGGACTTCTGGTCCCAAGATGGTGACCAGGGGTGGGGCATCTGTCAAGGGGCAGAGCTACCTGTGCGGCCCTTGACAGCTTGCCAAAACTCATTAAGTGGTCCTCTAGCCAAAATAATTATCTACTCCTGGTCTAAATGCACTAATGTCCTAGCCTCCTGCCTGTTTCTTCCAAGATTGCTTCTTCCAAGGTTTCCAAGCCTATTAAATATCAGAGTTGATTCACGCCTACTCTGTTTTGAAACATATGTCTGAAAGTATCCTAGAGATGATGATATTTACATGGTTAGTTACTGTTCTGTCATACCCAGGTTTATAGCTATTAAGTGGCTGTGAGCTGACTTGTAAACTAGAGCAGTTTGATGCAATATTGGACACTTTTAAGGAAAATATTCCCAAAAGTGATAAATAGTATTCCACACAATTCTGAGATGCATTTAATTAAAAGTTGTATAACCAAGCTGAAGCCGAATGAGAGGGCTCTCTTTAGCCAAAAAAGTCATTTTTAGAAGTTAGGCTGCTAGTAAATGAAGTGTTTTGTCTGTTTTGCTCTCTTGTGAGAAATAAAATAATTAACATAAAATGTGTTTACCTGACACTTGGATTTTCTTGAGGGGTTTCATAAAAACAAAGTGAAATGTCCTCTCAAGCTATGTAATGTCAGTACACATTAATACTCGGATAAGTTTTCTTCTGACAAAATACAAGGTGCTGTGAGAAAATACAAGGTGCTGAGTAAGTGGTAATGACTCATGTGGCTCCCTTCCTTGTGAGTCAGTACTGAGTCAATGCTCCATTGAGATGATAGAGCCAACTAAGCTGGTAAAAGTACAAGGCTTTCAATGGAGGCTGAAAATCTCATTACTTCATTTGCAATAGGGCTGTGAACCTATTGTTTTGGATAACGCCATTGTCTCTACCACATATTTCTGTAGTTTTGATTCGATGATTCTGTATTTCCTGTCCTCAACAGCAGTGTAATCTTGTGAGCTGTGTTTTGCAGCTGACATATTTTCTGCATCAGGCGACTGTATTTTTAAAGTGGTAAAAAGATTCCTATATACATTGTAAAGCACCTTGATTTTTCCCCTTTCCTGAATATTGTATTGAAAATACAATTGAACCATAGTCCTTCAGTTGAGTGGAAATTTCCTTGACAATTTCTTGAGGGTATTCTAGCTAGGTACAGGCAGTCCTCAATTTACCACATTTCAAGTTGCAACGTTTTGCACTTACGTCGTTTATAAATTGACACTGTTTCAACTTTATGACATCAATTTCAACTTTACAATGCTTGATCCGATGCAGTGCCACGCCAGCGAACAAGTTTGCTGCATCGCTCATCTCCCTGGAGAATATCTGTCCAAAACTTCCTTGGACACTTTCTTTAAGAAAGCAGACAAGACTCCAGAAAAACCTGCAACCAGGACTCCTGAGAAGACTCCAGCCAAGAGCCTTTCAAAAAGTCCAGCAAAGTTGCCTCAAAGAAGTCCTTTCAAATTAATATGATTGCTATTTACAATATAAATACATTACTATATTACTAATTTATTACTCATAAATACATTATCTATATTACTCATTTATAATGGATTGAGTATAAAATTCTGGAGTATTTTTAGTGACAATAGGGTATCGGGCCTTGGTTCAGGAACCAATCCCCCATTTATAACGTGGTTTCTTATGAAAAATTGGTTCTGAGTTGCAACGTTTCGACTTAAGATGCAGTTTTCAGGAACCAATTGTGTCGTAAGTCAGGACTGCCCGTATCTCCAGGGAGAGCAATGGTGGCTATCACATGAAAGGCTTTCAGGGCATGGGATTACAAACCTAGGAAAATGAAAGGTCTTGCAGGGCTAGAGAGATCTCCTTTCCCCTGACAACACTACTCTCTCTCTGCATAAATTCCCATTTATTAGTAGTAATTAGGTTTATATCCTACCCTATCCAGAAAATGTTAGAGCACCCCCTCAGGTGTTGTTCTTTATTAGTGAAGAAAATCAGGATGGGGAAAAGTGAAGTTCTTACAGAAAGGTATTTTTGTATGCATTTGGGGGGAGAATAGGAAAAGGAGGTAGAAGAGGGGATGGCATTCCTAAGATTAGAGGCAAATAATATTCTCCTGAAAGAGTAGCTTTGAGTGAGAGTACCACTCAAATAATAACTACTGTTCACATTTTGTAGTAGTATTTCAGGTATTTAGTTATACAAAACTGGATGAAATCCATGAAAAAATGTCTGCAGCACCTCAGTTCCCTTGAAGGTGAATTTGTAAGCCAACAGTATCCCCAGAACCTGTGACACACAATGGCTTGCTATTAGAACCACATGATTTTTTAAAATCTTCCCTTTTTCAGTGTGCGTCTTAGTGGATTATTCATTGAACAGTGTGCTAGCTTGGATTTAGGCATTTAATGTTAAGTATCTGTTGCTACAAATATATGTTATGAATTTTTAGTACATAGAATAAGATGGCAGTTTCTAATTTACAAGATCTGAAGTTATCCCCATTTTTGTCCTCCACCCACAGAACATCTTTCATTTACTGTCAACCAAAAAATCCAAATAGATCTGAATTGAACTAGCATTTTTGGAAGGCAGGAAGGAATGGCTTAATGAACTAAGCCAGGGGTTTTCAACCTTTTTTTAGCAAGTGTACCCCTTCTGGCGGCAGCCAGAGACAGAGTCAGAGGGAGATGTGCTTGCACGCAGCAGCCGGGGGTGCTTGCATGTGGCAGCTGCTGCCACCACCCACTACCCCAGCGGTGGAGTCTGAGGTAAGGTACTGTACTTGTTTGTTCCATATAACGCAGAAAAGACCGTGTGTGTGTGTGTGTGTGTGTTTCTTATGGTCTCAAAATTAAGATTCCTTTAACTGCCACATGCAATCCCCCTCCCCCCCCAAACCTGCTTGCCCCCCTGGCCTTGCTCCTGGGAGGGGGCATAGAAACAAACTCTACCCCCCTGCTATTGAGATCCTTGCAGCACCCAGTGCACCCCCCTGTCTCCCCCTCCCCTGGCTAAGAGGCAAACGCATAAGGGGAGATGCTGCCACCGTGCCCTGGGGCACGCCCCATCCCTTCCTGCCCCCGTGCACCCCCAAAGACCTTTTTAAGTACCCCTGGGGGTATGTGTACCCCTGGTTGACAAGCCCTGATCTAAGCATCAAGTTCCACACCTTATAGGTAAAATCCTGGCCTTTTTAAGCCAAGGCAGTTCAGATTTTTTTTTCTTTTTATCCAACACCTTCCTCAAGTGAAACCAGAGTACTTTGCTCTTTAACTTGCTTTAATGGCTATATCTTCAAACCTGACTTTTGGCCAAAAATGAGACTCATTTTCCTTCATATTTTATTTACTTAGCCTTCCCTTTTGGGTCGGAGGAGGGGGAGATCTTTTTATCGTGGATCAACCCATTATGGCCTTGGTTACTGCCCCTCCACGTAATGGTACAACAGGTAACAAGTTTCTTCTTCACACTAGACCCTCCTTAGTTCCTCCACCAAACCTGTTCCTAGCTCCTAGAACCTTACCCTGCTCAGAGAAGGCCCTTGTACCTGAGTGGACAGGTTAAAGCCACTCCCTCATGATGCCAGTTAACACTTCTATTGAGATGTGAGGGACAATGACAAGTCTCCCTTTAAATTTGGGGCACAGGAAGTTAGAGACTTGAGCTCCACTAAGATGTCTTCATCAGTAACTGATGCTTGGATCGATCCTGTTTTAAATATAAGCTGAGTTCTAAGAGAAAACCCTTCCTAGGTCTCTTGTTTTGGAAGGGATGACTGGTAAAGAACCTCATCTGTTGGACTGCCATCTTACTTTTTTTTTTAGCCATGTGTCTTGTAGTAATGTGCAGAGGCCTTAAGTGGAGCCTACTGAGCAAATGTAGTAAATCTCAGGCCCTAAATCACACAGATTGTATTTTTAGTATATGGAAAAAATGAAACATCATGCCTTATTCAAAAAGAAGGCTTTGACCCACAGGAAAATTTAAATAAAGCCCCACTGATTCAGCCCAGAGTTGCAGATCACCTTGTGAGGTATGGTTTTCCATCAGCCCTGACTGAGTTGACAGCTAACACAAACAATTAAGATCCTTGTGATATAATATTTTTTTAAGAAATGAAAAGCGAAACTAAATTATTTCATTACATCCAGTTTAACCTTCATCAGCAATAGACATCATTGATTTTCAAACATAAAATGTGAGACCTTTCTGATTTCTTGTAACAAGACAATGCAATTACAGTTGCGTTTTAAATTATTGAAGAAGTTTGCATGTAAATGTTATTATTTGAATTATTATTGTTATTTGATTATTTGAAAGATTAGTGGAAGCAAGATCAGATCTAGATTCATATTTGAGCAAATCCTAAACCACTAATATTCTAAACCTTGTACCTGCTTTTTCAAAAACCAAATCCGAGTGGTCCATTCTGTATAGGTATCATAACCTTCTACAAAGTTTCTTTCAGTATCTACACTTTTTTGCTTTTCTCTTATTAATAATTTAACTCGAGTGAACCAAAACTTGCTGTTGTATGAGAGCATTTTGATGCCCTGTTCCACCACATATAGTTCTGCCTTTCATTGTTTTAATATGGATCTTGAGTTCATCAAATAAAGTAAGAAAAATGTATCTATTTTCAGTCATGAGCATTCTAGGAATAAACAGTAGATGGATACAGTAACCTTGGAAATGCATATTTACCCAGGATAAACCATACGTATACTAGTAACTATGCTTATTTTTTAAACTTATTTGCAAATACTTACTTGATGAGTGCTTCCTGGACGTTTTTCTTGTTAGCTGATCACCCACAATTCTTTTATCTTTCAACACTTTGAAAGTCAACTTTTTTTTTTCTATACTTTATCATGCCTTGCAGGATGCCTCCTAGGGTCGCAGAGCTGGGAGAGAACACATTTAATAGCACTCTGGCTTGGGGGAGGCACTGCCGCTTTTGTTCATTTAGTCAGATGAGCATAAGCATGGCCAGACTACTTGAAGGATGTTGGACAGGATACATTCTCCCACAGGGGTCAGAAGAAGGTACAAATCCTTCCCTGTGGAACTGTTTAAACCTTATAAGTTAACATTTAATTTCTTACCCTCTGAAGCCGGTCTTCTCTTTTACTACACCAAAGCATACTTCTTCTGGGTAGTTTAATTATTGCCTTAACCTTTTTTGTGTTAAAGACTTTAGTGTCCTCTTCAGACAGGATAATTTGCTTGGCTAATTTAATTAATGTTTTTAAACACTGAAGTAGGATTTGCTATTGCAACTCCATTGCTGCCTTTATTAATACCAAGAGGGGTCCCAGTATCATTTGGCATAGGAACAAAGGGGCTTAGTTATGACTTAAATCCTGCAGCAATGGAGTGTGGCTATAATTTCATTGTATTTCATAAGCAGATGTGAGGTTTGTCAGTGTGTGAAAAATGAGAAGCTTCCAAAGAAAATCTTGGCTGCTTCAGGAAAGGCTATTGTTGATTCATTGATAGACTGATGCCAGCGGACATTGCGGAACAGTACAGCTGCTGCTGGCGTTAATGCGGCACTTTTGGGCAAAGCTAATGAGCGTTGCTATGAAAACATACCCCACTCACTTGCTTCTGCCAGGCCTGTGCTGCATGGTGGAAAAATGTCATGGCTGCAGTTAGAGCAGTATTTGGCATGCCCAAGACTTAGCTTGCAAGTGGTGCTGGGCACACCTAGACATGCATCAAAAAGTGGCTACAGAATTTTTTGGTCTTTGGGACATGTACGTGGTTTGGCAGTGAGTGGGTGGGGCATGTTTTCATGGAGGTGTTCCTCAGCACCATCCAACATGAGATGATAGTAAGGCCAACATCTTTTGGAAGAGTTATGAATGAAAACCCTTGGCTTCCATGGTCAGGTGCTTTACATGACACTTTTCCACTTTTAACCCACAGGTTGTAGCCAAATTCAAAATTAGGATGAGATTTTGCTTCTTGAATTCACTCTGAAGTTCCTTTAGTAGAAACAGACTCCTCTTTACCAGCAACACTAGGCAATTTCATTGGGTACACCAGCTGTTGTGTTTAAACTCAGCTATAGCTGCATCTTGCTGATGGCAGAATGAAATTTGGATACACACGTAACAAAGTATTTGGAGATTCTTGGGGTGGGGTGGGGAGGAAGCACTGAAAATGTATGTATTGGAAGATAAGGTTTGGTGTTAGCATTAATCTTGATGGCTATCAACAACAGCTGAAAGAAGATGACTTCTTACTACTCCATCAAAAGGCTTATCTGAAAACTAATGTTAATACTTAGACTATGGCTGCATCCAGACGAGCACAGACATTTGATTCCCTGGGGACAAGTAGCAGTGGCACACTTTGCGCTGCAGCCAATTGTCCCTGGGGAATGCCCATGTCATGCACACTTTGGCATGCAGCAAGTTACCCCAGGGGCAGTAGGGAAGGCTGGGCCCAGCAGCCTTACCTTGGGCCCTGGGGATCTCCGGGGACTGCAGCAGCAGTGATTCTGCCGGGTGGAGCTTGGCTGGCAGCCACAGCATGGCTCTGGATGGCCTGGCTCTGCTTTTCATTGGCATGTGCTGCCCGTGTGTGCTGCTTTGGGTTATTTTTTCTGTGTTTTTTTTTTGAGGTATGGTTTTCCATCAGCCCTGACTGAGTTGACAGCTAACACAAACAATTAAGATCCTTGTGATATAATATTTTTTTAAGAAATGAAAAGCGAAACTAAATTATTTCATTACATCCAGTTTAACCTTCATCAGCAATAGACATCATTGATTTTCAAACATAAAATGTGAGACCTTTCTGATTTCTTGTAACAAGACAATGCAATTACAGTTGCGTTTTAAATTATTGAAGAAGTTTGCATGTAAATGTTATTATTTGAATTATTATTGTTATTTGATTATTTGAAAGATTAGTGGAAGCAAGATCAGATCTAGATTCATATTTGAGCAAATCCTAAACCACTAATATTCTAAACCTTGTACCTGCTTTTTCAAAAACCAAATCCGAGTGGTCCATTCTGTATAGGTATCATAACCTTCTACAAAGTTTCTTTCAGTATCTACACTTTTTTGCTTTTCTCTTATTAATAATTTAACTCGAGTGAACCAAAACTTGCTGTTGTATGAGAGCATTTTGATGCCCTGTTCCACCACATATAGTTCTGCCTTTCATTGTTTTAATATGGATCTTGAGTTCATCAAATAAAGTAAGAAAAATGTATCTATTTTCAGTCATGAGCATTCTAGGAATAAACAGTAGATGGATACAGTAACCTTGGAAATGCATATTTACCCAGGATAAACCATACGTATACTAGTAACTATGCTTATTTTTTAAACTTATTTGCAAATACTTACTTGATGAGTGCTTCCTGGACGTTTTTCTTGTTAGCTGATCACCCACAATTCTTTTATCTTTCAACACTTTGAAAGTCAACTTTTTTTTTTCTATACTTTATCATGCCTTGCAGGATGCCTCCTAGGGTCGCAGAGCTGGGAGAGAACACATTTAATAGCACTCTGGCTTGGGGGAGGCACTGCCGCTTTTGTTCATTTAGTCAGATGAGCATAAGCATGGCCAGACTACTTGAAGGATGTTGGACAGGATACATTCTCCCACAGGGGTCAGAAGAAGGTACAAATCCTTCCCTGTGGAACTGTTTAAACCTTATAAGTTAACATTTAATTTCTTACCCTCTGAAGCCGGTCTTCTCTTTTACTACACCAAAGCATACTTCTTCTGGGTAGTTTAATTATTGCCTTAACCTTTTTTGTGTTAAAGACTTTAGTGTCCTCTTCAGACAGGATAATTTGCTTGGCTAATTTAATTAATGTTTTTAAACACTGAAGTAGGATTTGCTATTGCAACTCCATTGCTGCCTTTATTAATACCAAGAGGGGTCCCAGTATCATTTGGCATAGGAACAAAGGGGCTTAGTTATGACTTAAATCCTGCAGCAATGGAGTGTGGCTATAATTTCATTGTATTTCATAAGCAGATGTGAGGTTTGTCAGTGTGTGAAAAATGAGAAGCTTCCAAAGAAAATCTTGGCTGCTTCAGGAAAGGCTATTGTTGATTCATTGATAGACTGATGCCAGCGGACATTGCGGAACAGTACAGCTGCTGCTGGCGTTAATGCGGCACTTTTGGGCAAAGCTAATGAGCGTTGCTATGAAAACATACCCCACTCACTTGCTTCTGCCAGGCCTGTGCTGCATGGTGGAAAAATGTCATGGCTGCAGTTAGAGCAGTATTTGGCATGCCCAAGACTTAGCTTGCAAGTGGTGCTGGGCACACCTAGACATGCATCAAAAAGTGGCTACAGAATTTTTTGGTCTTTGGGACATGTACGTGGTTTGGCAGTGAGTGGGTGGGGCATGTTTTCATGGAGGTGTTCCTCAGCACCATCCAACATGAGATGATAGTAAGGCCAACATCTTTTGGAAGAGTTATGAATGAAAACCCTTGGCTTCCATGGTCAGGTGCTTTACATGACACTTTTCCACTTTTAACCCACAGGTTGTAGCCAAATTCAAAATTAGGATGAGATTTTGCTTCTTGAATTCACTCTGAAGTTCCTTTAGTAGAAACAGACTCCTCTTTACCAGCAACACTAGGCAATTTCATTGGGTACACCAGCTGTTGTGTTTAAACTCAGCTATAGCTGCATCTTGCTGATGGCAGAATGAAATTTGGATACACACGTAACAAAGTATTTGGAGATTCTTGGGGTGGGGTGGGGAGGAAGCACTGAAAATGTATGTATTGGAAGATAAGGTTTGGTGTTAGCATTAATCTTGATGGCTATCAACAACAGCTGAAAGAAGATGACTTCTTACTACTCCATCAAAAGGCTTATCTGAAAACTAATGTTAATACTTAGACTATGGCTGCATCCAGACGAGCACAGACATTTGATTCCCTGGGGACAAGTAGCAGTGGCACACTTTGCGCTGCAGCCAATTGTCCCTGGGGAATGCCCATGTCATGCACACTTTGGCATGCAGCAAGTTACCCCAGGGGCAGTAGGGAAGGCTGGGCCCAGCAGCCTTACCTTGGGCCCTGGGGATCTCCGGGGACTGCAGCAGCAGTGATTCTGCCGGGTGGAGCTTGGCTGGCAGCCACAGCATGGCTCTGGATGGCCTGGCTCTGCTTTTCATTGGCATGTGCTGCCCGTGTGTGCTGCTTTGGGTTATTTTTTCTGTGTTTTTTTTTTTTTGTTTTTTGTTTGTTTGTTTGTTTTGTTTGTTTGTTTTGTTTTTTTTTGTTTTTTTTGACCCCCTGGATATACAGGGTCAAAAAAACCCATGGAAAATGAATCCGGAGCAGCACATGCATGGGCAGCGCACCTTTGCAGCATGGAGAACACCTGACTGCAGTATGTGGTGCTTCAGGTATGTTTGTGGCACCACATACTGCATGGCTGCACTTGTCTGGATGCGCCGTATATGCTTTTAAAAATCTATCCTCATATTAAACTGCTGATATTTTATTTAACGAAAAATGAAATAAACACAAACATATTGTTATCCATAGAATTGATTCATGAATGAAAAGAATTGGGAGGTGCTCTTGTCAAGTCATATAATATGGAATCAATAATCTCTGAGGTTTCATTACAGTACATTCCATCCCTCTAGTGATGGAATGATGGATGCCTCCTGCCAGAACAAAATTTTGAGAAGATGTGAATCAAGCTCTTCTCTGGAAGTTTTGCAGCTTTAGAAGGGAATAATAAAATATTTTTAATGTTCTTCAGTGTGTGTGCATTTGAATGTGTTGTTATTTGTGGTTGCATGAACATCACTGGCCTTTTTGTTATTCCAGTTAGCGTTTGTTTTGTCCACAGCTTCCATTTTACATTTCTTGTGTCTGCTTTGTTTTGTTAGGTGCTCCAAAGTCATCGGGTTGGAATACCAGCCAAATAATAAGCATTTTACTATAAAAATGTGAACTTAGCCAGTGCTAGAAAGCTGTTTTGAAAAAGCAAAGCATGTCAGGAGGTATATTTGTTGCAGCCCCTCTTCTTCAATGGGAAGGTATGTAATCAAATTCCTGCCCTATAGCGTCTCAATGATGCATTATTTTAATTGAGGGCGGGCAAAAATGTGATAATCTGAAAGGTGCATTTTTCTCCCGCACAGTCTGATAAGGAGTATAATGTATTATGTTTTTTGAAAAAGTAAATGAAATTTCCATAAACGAGTCTCGGTATATTTATTGATGGCAGAACTCCAATCTGCAATAAATCCATGGTGCCTAAATTTTTAGTCGTTGGCAGAAGCTTTTCTAATCTGTATGTAACATCCTGTCTAAGATTTTGGCAGTCAACATAGACAAGTAAAACTAGGCCATAGGAGGAACAAAGCCTTTGGTCTCTCTTTTATTATGAATTATAGTTCTCTTTTTGAAAGGAAGTTGGCAAACTTTTAAAAGAAGTCTAAAACATGTCTAACTAGGTCATGCAAATCCCAGCCCCTTTCCTCCCCCCCTCCATTATATTGTAATTAAAATACAAAACAAAAAACAAACTAATTGTTCATGCAGTGGGAGCTCAGACCTTGCCCAAATGGAAAGCTGAAATAGGTTTATCTTTTTCTGAAATTAAAAACCAATCATAGACTTCAGCAAGGTGCTCTTTATTTTTTAGGAATATCCATAGGCTTTTCTGAGATGAAATACAGTCTCTGATGAAAATGACCCAGAAGTCTAGTTACTTCAGATAGATTTAGCTAAACCTAACCCTTTTCTTTTATAGCCTGTGATGCAATTTGGATTCTTCTCCAGTCTCTTATTATATCCTTGATCTTTTGCTCTACTTCTGAAATATTTGGGTTGTTTTTCTTTTTTTTAACTGCTAAATAAGGAAAGGGTCTGTCCTTTGAAAAAAAAAATTTATGACTGAACTCCTTCTTACTTTGTTCTAAATTGCTTCAAGGCCTATTTTTATTTTCCTAACTTCTGCTTTAGGGACATATGTTGTCTTATGGCTGTTTTCATACATTTCTCTTCAGGAGTAATATTTAGGCTTCATAATCTACAAATTTTCTGGAACTATACAGAAATGATTCAATCTCATAATCTCCATTTTATAAATGAGGAAATTTAGGTATGTTAACTGATGGGAACTGCGGAGTAAATCAGTGGCTGACACAGAAAAGAAAAACTAGTTTCTTGCCTCCTAGTCTAGCACTGTATCCACTGTATCAGGCAACCAGTTTAGAATCGTTGAAGGAATTCTTGTATGTCTATGATTAACTTAGAGTCACTTTTTTAGAAAGTAACAGTTATAATCATATTTTGGAGAATGAAAATCTGTTTTCAATATTGCAAGGAAATATTCCCAGATCATAGCCAAAGACCACTGTTTGTGTGTTTTTTATTTTATTCACTTGTTGCTTAGTAGCCCTTCATGTACTATTTTTCCTCTCAATTCTTCCCTTCTTCCCTATACTTCCAAATAGTCATTTTTCTAATTATTTTAAAATTCTCTCTCTTAGATCAGAAGTGCTGTCAGCCCACAAAACTCTTGAATGGATGGTATACTCTAACCCAGAAGCCATTTTTTGCCAGGGGGGTCCTAGCCAGCAGTATCAGTTTATAAGCACCATAAATTTCACAGTGTCGCCGCCAGCATGGAGGAAATCACACTTTTGTAAGATCCTCACTGAAATGCCCTTTTCCCCACCTGTAGCCAGTCAAATACATTAGTCTAGATTTGTCACCTCAGCTGAGGAATTTGGTCCCAAGAACTTGGCCCCCTGCCTCAGTCATAATTTGGCTGCAGTTCATTGGAATTGAAACTTGAATCTAGGTATTACAGGTTCTCAGTCTTGGACCCAACCCTCTAGATGTAGCGCTGTGTGGGGTTAGGTAAAGCAGAATCTACAATGCTGGTGGCCATCTGGGGGCTTGTCTGTGTAGTAGAACCTACGTTTTTTGCAGGGTTAGTTTCCTATCCCCAGAGCTGTCCCTGGTGGGGGGGGGGCACTAATCGGGGCGACTGCCCCGGGCCCTGTGGACAGTACCATTAGCACGTGCCGAGGGCACCACCACTCCGCACACCACTAGATCTGTGCTCTGGCTGCTTGCCGCAC